>NC_069501.1:1089997277-1090143918 GCF_027579735.1 Bombina bombina | reverse complement strand
ACAGCAGCCCCCTGAAAGGATTACAGCTCATTCTACTAGAGCTGTGGCTTCCACCTGGGCCTTCAAACATTGAGGCCTCTGTTGAACAGATTTGCAAGGCTGCGACTTGGTCTTTGCTTCACACTTTTTAAAATTTTTACAAATTTGATACTTTTGCTTCTTCGGAGGCTGTGTTTGGGGGAGAGGTTCTTCAGGCAGTGGTTCCTTCCGCTTAATCCTGCCTTGTCCCTCCCATCATCCGTGTTCTTTAGCTTTGGTATTGGTATCCCACAAGTAATGGATGATCCGTGGACTGGATACACTTAACAAGAGAAAATATAATTTATGCTTACCTGATAAATTTATTTCTCTTGTAGTGTATCCAGTCCACGGCCCGCCCTGTCCTTTTAAGGCAGGTCTAAATTTTAATTAAACTACAGTCACCACTGCACCCTATGGTTTCTCCTTTCTCTGTTTGTTTTCGGTCGAATGACTGGATATGACAGTTAGGGGAGGAGCTATATAGCAGCTCTGCTGTGGGTGATCCTCTTGCAACTTCCTGTTGGGAAGGAGAATATCCCACAAGTAATGGATGATCCGTGGACTGGATACACTACAAGAGAAATAAATTTATCAGGTAAGCATAAATTATGGTTTTTTTTTAGTGCGGGATTGACGTTGCGTTACAGGCTACAATGCTTGCGGTATATCTATTCCGACATTACTCATAATGGCTGCGTTGCTGTTTTTATGTTGAAATTTTTTCAGCGTTAAAACCGTAACGCAAAACTCATAATCTAGGTGTTTGTCAATTAAATAATTTCGTCACTGTTACCTTTAATGCTGATCGCCTTGCCATTTATTTATAAACAATTTATTGGGTTTACTCTAGCGATGTTCATTTTGTGGTTTCAGATGCCTCTGAATGCAGAAGACAGCAGTCGCTTGAGGCATTGTGCTCTTTTCTGCATCAGATTTGTTCTTGTGAAAGTGCATCACATTAAGATCTGGATTTGCACAAATCTTAGTGTGTTAAACTTCACAAGCAAAAATCCAGCTACGAAAAAGCCAAGTGCTGCGAGCGACTGCCATCTTCCGCACCTCAGAATGGACATCCCTAGTTTAAAGGGACAGTCTACTCCAAATTTTTTTTTTTTTAAAGATAGATAATCCCTTTATTACACCATTCCCAGCCTGCCCCCTTATTTCAGTTCTTTTAGCAAAATTGCATCTTAGCCAATCAGTGCTGACTCCTAGGTAACTCCACATGCGTGACCACAATGTTATCTATATGTCACACATTAACTAATGCCCTCTAGCTGTAAACAATATGGCAAAATCCCCTGAGATAAGAGGCAGCCTTCACGGTCTTAGAAATTAGCAAATGTCCCTATCTAGGTTTAGCTTTCAACAAATAATATCAAAAGAACAAAGCAAATTTGATGATAAAAGTAAATTGGAAATTTGTTTAAAATTGCATTCCCTATCTGAATCATGAAAGTTTAATTTTGACTTGACTGTCTCTTTAAATAATGTTGAGACATGTTGCACAAGGGGATTGATGGAATTAGGAAAAGTGTTTCTTCTGTACATGTGAATGTATCCTTTTTTATTCCCATTCCCAGTTTATACTGTTATGAGCAGCAGCTGTATTTAAATATATGTTTATTCCCCCTACTCCCCCAATAAATGGTTTCTTTACTGTAGTAGGACATTTTTTTAATCTGTGAAGGGGTCATTCCTTAAGCTGTGTAATGAAATAGTTTTATTTTTGTTTGTGCACTTAAAAATGATTTATCTGTAAAGCAACATACGTCCTATACCTTTTCCTCATTTTTATTTGCGGTAGTATTCCTATTTTATGGGTCACATGAAAGTATAGTTTACTTGTAATTCATCTCTCTTGTGTAATTTGTCCTCTGGTAGTTGTATTTGCAATCACTTTTCTGAGTTCCATGCGACAAATACATCCTCTACGCTTGACAGAATGGCCATAATCCAGATTTAATAACCGCCTGCTTGCCCCAAATGTGCTATATGATAAAGATTTTCTAACCGCGGCTAACTTAGAGATTTTGCCAAACAAACATTTCCCATGTGACTGTTCGTAATACACAAAACTCAAGTTTTTTCCCCCATTTGCAGTAAAAATTCTACTTGCTCAGGTTTCAGTTTCCTCTATCTACGCAAAGAATATTTAAGAAAATACATTAATTGTCATTTCTTTCTCAGCAGAGAGGGAATAACTGAGTGGTTTGATGTATTAAACTTAATTTATATTGGCCCCTTGTACAGTTTTATAATTAGGATATATGATCCAACCATTTCTCTCTTTATTTGTTATTTACAGTTGCAAGAAAAAATATGTGAACCCTTTGGAATGATATGGATTTCTGCACAAATTGCTAATAAAATGTGATCTGATCATCATCTAAGTCACAACAATAGACAATCACAGTCTGCTTAAACTAATAACACACAAAGAAGGAAATGTTAACATGTTTTTATTGAACACACCATGTAAACATTCACAGTGCAGGTGGAAAAAGTATGTGAACCCCTAGACTAATGACATCTCCAAGAGCTAATTGGAGTGAGATGTCAGCAAACTGGAGTCCAATTAATGAGATGAGATTAGAGGTGTTGGTTACAGCTGCCCTGCCCTATAAAAAACACACACCAGTTCTGGGTTTGCTTTTCACAAGAAGCATTGCCTGATGTGAATGATGCCTCGCACAAAAGAGCTCTCAGAAGACCTACGATTAAGAATTGTTGACTTGCATAAAGCTGGAAAGGGTTATAAAAGTATCTCCATATATATTGTCTATATATGGAGAAAGTTCAGCACTGCTGCTACTCTCCCTATAAGTGGCCGTCCTGTAAAGATGACTGCAAGAGCACAGCGCAGACTGCTCAATGAGGTGAAGAAGAATCCTAGAGTGTCAGCTAAAGACTTACAAAAGTCACTGGCAAATGCTAACATCCCTGTTAGCGAATCTACAATATGTAAAACACTAAACAAGAATGGATTTCATGGGAGGATACCACAGAGGAAGCTACTGCTGTCCAAATAAAACATTTCTGCATGTTTACAGTTTGCACAAGAGCACCTGGATGTTCCACAGCAGTACTGGCAAAATATTCTGTGGACAGATGAAATCAAAGTTGAGTTGTTTGGAAGAAACACACAACACTATGTGTGGCGAAAAAGAGGCACAGCACACCAACATCAAAACCTCGTCCCAACTGTGAAGTATGGTGGTGGGGCTATCATGGTTTGGGGCTGCTTTGCTGCGTCAGGGCCTGGATGGATTGCTATCATCGAAGGAAAAATGAATTCCCAAGTTTATCAAGACATTTTGCAGGAGAACTTAAAGCCATCTGTCTACCAGCTGAAGCTCAACAGAAGATGGGTGTTGCAACAGGACAATGACCCAAAGCATGGAAGTAAATCAACAACAGAATGGCTTAAACAGAAGAAAATACGCCTTCTGAAGTGGCCCAGTCAGAGTCCTGACCTCAACCCTATTGAGATGCTGTGGCATGACCTCAAGAAAGCGATTCACACCAGACATCCCAAGAATATTGCTGAACTGAAACAGTTCTGTAAAGAGGAATGGTCAAGAATTACTCCTCACCATTGTGCACGTCTGATCTGCAACTACAGGAAACGTTTGGTTGAAGTTATTACTGCCAAAGGAGGTTCAACCAGTTATTAAATCCAAGGGTTCACATACTTTTTCCACCTGCACTGTGAATGTTTTTTTTTTTTTTTTAATATTTTAAATCTTTTATTGAGGATTGAAAATAAACATAACACATAGTCAAACAAGTTATCAATTATACATTCCATGTTAGAGATGAATTGCATTGAGATGATTATAGTCCTCATTTTTTGTCCCCACGTCTTGCTGATACAGGTCACTCTTGAACCTAATGGACTGTTCATGTATATATCCGGGGGTTAAGCTAAGGTAACAATAATCATGCAGAAAATGTGTTCAATATACATCAAAAATGTCGTAATACAGTAGTAACAAGTCCAGGACCTGTGAGAGATCCATATTGTCCATAATTTGGGTTGGATCTAGTATTTAGGATAGTGAGTATGAATGTTAAATTTTGCCAGTTCGTGCCATTTAAGCCATGGCTGTCCACCTCCTGGTGTCACAGATCTCACATTATCCTACTGTGCAGGTTAGATATTTAGAGGAACAGGTGATATTATCATATACAAAAAAATGCATAATTCCCTACTGCCGGTTACCCTCTGTTAAGTTGGTGCTACTTTAAATATCCCTAAGTCTGCCTCTTGTTTGACATTCTTCCCATTGTAGTAACATAATCTCATGTATGTCTACTGTGTTATTTTGTAAATGGTGATACCTTTCTAAGTGTAGTAAGGAGTCTACCTGTTGTTTCCATTCTTTCACTGTTGGGAGAATTTTGCTTTTCCAGTGTTTGGGGATTAACATTTTTGCCCCATTCAACATGACTAGTCTGAGCGCAGTAAGAGCTTTGCTCTCCAGGGGAGGCAACGAAAGGAACAGTAAAGTTTTGGTGTTATTTTGTAGGGGTTTCCCTGTCGCTGTCTTGATGTGGGTAAGTATGTCGGTCCAGAACTGATCTAAGCTCGGGCAGTCCCACCATATATGCGCTAGGGTGCCTTCCCCACCGCATTCCCTCCAGCATCGTCCTGAGGTCGTTTTATATATTTGTTTTAGTCTGTGGGGTGTAAGATACCATCGTGATATAAATTTGTAACTAGACTCTTGTACTCCTGTCGATATTGAGGCTTTCTTGGTGATTTGAAATGCCGTCAGCCAGTCTTGTAGGTCAATGTCTGTGTTTAGCTCTTTTTCCCACGCCTTTGTATATGTGGGTAAGGTTTGTGCATCTTCTATGAGTAGTAGTCTATATAATAGAGAGATCGCATGTGCAGTTGATTCTTCCTGTAAACATAAAGTTTCATATGGGATAGGTAGTCTAAGTAGGTTGTGTTTTTGTTTGTGTTGCCAAGTAGTGGCTTAGTTGTGAGTGTGCCAGCCAATTCAGGGTTTCTCCTATCTCTGTTTCTTTTATGCTCTCAAGAGTCATTAGTTTCCCCTTGTCAGTTATTGTCGAAATTGACCTCTCCTTAAGGGGCGCTCTACTCGTTAAATTTAGTTCCCCACTCGCCCATGGTATCTCCAGGTTATGGCATAAAGGGGTCAGTGGTGAGAGTGGAGTTGAGATGTTTGTGGTGGTGTTCATCATTTTGTCCCACCCAGCAAAGAACTCTATATACAGTGGGTACTTGGAGATCGCCCCTGGTCTGCTCTTTTTTGGTAACCAAGCCATGCCTCCAACATTTCCAGTTTCCAGTATGTCACAGTCTAACTGCACCCATAATTTGTCATGTGTGTTATTACACCAATCTATCAATGTCCTCAAATTAATGGCCTGTTTGTAAAACAATATGTTGGGGAGTCCCAGCCCCCCTCTGTCTCTTGGTAAATATAGTGTTTTCCTGGTTATTCTGGGTCTGATGCCCCCCCCCCCCATATGTACTGTTCTATTATGCTTTGAATTTTTGACAAGTAGTGTGATGGTAGTGGCACGGGCGTTGTTTGTAAAATGTAAAGGAGTCTTGTGAGTATGTTCATTTTGATAACATTTATTCTGCCTAGCCAAGATATTGTTTTGTTTTTCCAATTCGACAAGTCTGCTACTAGGTTGCTCTCTAGTTGTTTGTAATTAGCCTGAAAGATCTCTTGTTGGTCGGGGGAAATGTAAATGCCTAGGTATTTCATTTTGGACTCTTGGCGTCTGAGCGGGCATTCTCTTAATGTTTTGTTAAGGGTCTCCATATCACAAGTTATATTTAATAGTTCTGACTTTGAGAGATTCAATTGGAAGTTTGATATTTTCCCGTATTCTTTGAAAGATCTTAATACCCTAGGCAGGGAATGGTCAATGTTTGTTAATGTGAGTAGGATATCGTCCGCATACAACGCTAGTTTGTAATTATTGTTCCCTATTGTGATTCCCTTAATTGTATTATCCTCACGTATTTTTTGGGCTAAGGCCTCTATGGCAATTGCGAACAATATAGGGGAAAGGGGGCAGCCCTGTCTTGTTCCATTTTTTATTACAAATTTCTCTGAGAGTATGCCGTTTACTTTTACTCGCGCAGTGGGGTTCTGATATAATGTAAAGATTAGTTGAATAAAGGTATCGCCGAATTTCATTTTGTGGAGGACAGATCTGAGGAAAAGCCAATTAACTCTGTCAAACGCCTTTTCCGCGTCGGTGGATATGAGGGCCATCGGTAGGTTATGTAATTGGGTGTAGTGCGTTAATTGGAATGTTCTGATGGTATTGTCCCTGGCCTCTCGGCCAGGGACAAATCCCACTTGGTCCGGGTGGATCAAATCAGGGAGGATTTTGTTTATTCTGGTGGCTAAGACTTTGGCGAATATCTTGATGTCAACATTTAGAAGCGAAATGGGCCTGTAATTTTCTGGTTTGTCCGGAGTTTTCCCTGGTTTTGGGAGAACCGTGACATGTGCCTCTAACATGTTGGCTGTGAATCCCCCTTCCTTGAGTAAGGAGTTAAATAACGCTGTCAGCGGTGGCAATGCATGGCGCATATAAGTTTTATAGTATAGTACACTAAAGCCGTCTGGACCTGGGCTTTTGCCGTTTGGCATGTTTGTGATAGCTGTTTTGATCTCTTCCGGTGTTATTTGGGCCTCTAGGGTTTCTGAGTCTTCCCTGCTTATCTCGTTGAGTTGCACCTGCCCTAAAAAACTATTGATGTCCGTCAGGTTGCTATCTGATTGGATGTTGTATAATGCCTCATAATACTGTCTAAATATGTTGGCTATTTGTACGCTGTCTTTATGTAAGGTGCCTGATGTGTCTGTCATTGCATGAACATGTGAATCTAGTAGTTTCCTCTTGAGGGTTTTCGCTAAGGAGGAGCCTGTTTTATTATTGACATCAAAATATTTTTGCCTTAATCTATCTGCTTTCTTTTGATATTCTTTTATCAGATTGGAGTTCAATTCTGTTTTTGCTGTTGTCAGTTTACTCAGCACTTCAGAGGAGTCTGGCTGTTTTTTAAGTTCCGACTCCCAGTACCTGATTTGTGATGTAATCGAATTTACAAATTGTCTATTATTTTTGTTCTCCCTGGCTTTATGTCTTATCAGTTCTCCCCTTACTACGCATTTGTGTGCCTCCCAAAGTACTCCTGGTGTCGTGTCACTGTTTGTGTTTTCCTCAAAGTAATGTCCTATGGCTTTATCTATTTCTGTGTTTATTAGTGGATTCCTCAGCATGTGGTCATCTAGTCTCCACATGAATGGTTTAATGGGCATACTTGGCCAGTTGATCGTGCATTGTACAGGCGCATGATCTGACCATGTGGTTGGTAGTATGGAGGCTTCTTCTATTAGGGCTAGGCCAATTTGGTCAGTGATTATATAGTCTATTCTGGTAAATAGAGTGTGTGGGTGGGAGTAGAATGTGTAGTCCCTCATGCCTGGATGTTTTGCTTTCCACACATCATGTAGTTTAAGTTGAAGTAATTTTGTTTGTATAGCTTTTATCACTTTTTGGGGAGTGCTGGTCCTACCTAGTGAGGTGTCAAGTGTCGGTTCCAAAGGTAGGTTAAAGTCCCCCCTAATAGTATGATGCCTTTTGCGTGTTCCAACAAAAGCTGGGACACTTGTTTGAACATCTGTTGCTGTCCTGTATTCGGTAGATACACATTGGCAAGTGTAACTGGAATTTTAAAGAGCAGACCAGTCACTATGATGTATGCGCCATTAGGTTCCCTAAGTATAGTTGTCGGGCTGAAGTGTATGTTATGTCTCAGGAATATACCTACCCCCCCCTTTTTAGAAGTACCTGACGCTAAAAAGGCGGTTTTGTATCTGTTGGTGATATACTTAGGTTCTCTGCCTTTCCTAAAGTGTGTCTCTTGTATATAAAGAATATCTCCTGAAATTTTATGTAGTTGGTTAAAAGCAATTGAGCGTTTTTCTGGGCAGTTAAGGCCTTTGGCGTTAATGGTTATCAGTTTTATTGATCTCGGTGTCATGGTTCGGATCTTATCTTGAGTGTTCTGGCTTTGTCAGTGGGTGGTTATTCTCCCTCTATGTGTACTATACCAAAATGCGAGGGTTCTCAACGGGGGGCCTGTAATGTGTGGTTTTAAGAAAAATCTCCTAGTTCTCTGACTATGTGTGTGTTACAGTCAGGTATGGTATTTGTATGGTGCGATTAGTTGAAGATGCAGTAGCTTATATCTATCTCATAGCTAAGTTGGTGTTAACTGTTACAATTTTCCCCCGGCAGGTAGGTCACAGTTACAATCAATCAAACTTGATAATTTTACAGTAATTACCTCTAGAATGAACTGAAATTGACAAACGTCTCTGCACAAACTGAATAAATCAATACAATACAATATAAAGTAATACAACTGGGGCAGTATCCCTGTCCCCAGTCCCAACCTGTTAGAAAAATTTAACATATACATATCATTAGCATACGACCTGAGATCATCTGTTCGCTATTGGAGTCACTGTTATTGTTGTCCCTGGGTAATAGATTGCTGTGTCATTCAGCATGGCTATGGTTTCCGTCTTCAGATGCTCCCATCTGTGTCACAGTAGATGTTGTTGTAATTAGCCTTGCTTTTGTGTGCTGCGGATTGTAGCTGTGTGGATGTGGGTTTCTTCCTGTGTGATCTTCTGATTCTGGTTCTGGGATGTTGAGTTGTAGGGCCTCGCAGAAGCGTGGAAGATCTTCTTTCCTTCTGAAGATAGCTGTTGTGTTCCCTTTGCTTGCAATTATACAAACTGGAAAGCCCCATTTATATGCTATTTTCTCTTCCCTCAGAGCACTAGTGATGTAGTTGAGTTCTCTTCTCTTTTGGAGTGTTGTTGGGCTGAGGTCTTGAAAAATTTGGATCTTGTTTCCTGCATGTGTGATGTTTTGTTTCATTCGGGCATGTCTCAGGATCTCTTCTTTGTCCTTAAAGTGTGATACCTTGAGTATGACATCCCTCGGAGGGGCTTTGGGTGGTGGTTTCGCTCTGAGAGCTCTGTGAGCCCTCTCAAGTTCTATTTCAGGAGCACAGTTGTCTCCTTTGAGTGTTCTAAATAAATCCTGTAGGCATCCCTCTAGTGCCACTGGTTGAATTGACTCTGGTATACCTCTTAATCTCAAGTTGTTTCTTCTGCCCCTATTATCGAGGTCTTCAACTTTCTCCAAAAGGTGCTGTATTGTGTCTTCTTGATCATATACCAGTCTAGACATGTGCTGGATGTCTGTGTCCATTGTATTGTGACTCTCTTCTAATATATTGACTCTGTGGGTCACCCGTGTTAGATCTTTCTTCAGGTCACCATACCAAGTTTTCACCTCTGACATTATTTCTTTGAGATAATTTTTGGTACATAATGGGAGGATATCTTCTTTTGTGAGTCCTGTGTGACTGGTACTTTGTGTTGGCGTGTCTATATGTATGTTTTGTGGGTTGTCAACATCAGGTGGTGCCGGATTAACTTCTGAGGGTGCTTCTGCTGGCTTTAAAAATTGCTGCATCATTTTTGATCTTGGTGTGCTGTCAGATTTATTAGGCCTGCGGCCTGGCATATTGTGTGAAGAACTCAAGGGGTTGTTATAAAGTGCTATATTTAGAACTCTTGTGCGGATACCTATTATTTTCCAGACCCTTCTTTAATTGCTTTTTATGGCCTGTACGTAAGAGCCCCTACTTGTGCTGTTTCTGTAATCCCTTTTGCGTATTTTATCCTTTCCCAGAAACTTCTGTGTCTTCCTTATTCCCCTCTCTTTGTTTTTGTATGTCCCACAGCTTCTTTTTTTTTTTATATTACAGTACGGATTAGGTGTTCTGCTCTTGTTCTTGAGCTGTGCTTACTCTGCTTACCCTGTTACTGCACTACGGGGTTTCAATGTCCCACAGTGGCACCAAGCTGCTTAGCGCCGTGGTGTATGGCGGCCGTTTCCCTTCCGGAGCCACGTGGGTCAGCGATGTCCCCGCTGATAATCTCTGCTTCTTCGTGCTTGTGGCTTGCTGTCTAGCTGAGGCTTATGTGCGTACCTGGTCCCTTAATAACTGTTCCCAGTTGTGACGCCTCGTTGTTTTTGTTGCGTCTCTTACACGGGCGGCCGGTTGTTTGGGCAGTTGCAGCGGGTATGTTGTATGTGGCCGCTTGTCAGGCTTTCCTCTGTTGGCACTATTGCTGGGGGTTGTGGGGACTCCTATTAAAAAGGTCTTTGAGGTCGTTGTCAGCAGTAAGGTTGGGACTTGGGGATCATGGGCCTAAGAGATACTAAGTCACACAGCCATTTCCCTTGCAGGCTAAGCTCCGCCTCGCACTGTGAATGTTTACATGGTGTGTTCAATAAAAACATGGCAACATTTCATTCTTTGTGTGTTATTAGTTTAAGCAGACTGTGATTGTCTATTGTTGTGACTTAGATGATGATCAGATTACATTTTATGACCAATTTGTGCAGAAATCCATATCATTCCAAAGGGTTCACATACTTTTTCTTGCAACTGTATGTATTTTTTATAATTAAAGGGACATTGTACATTAGATATTTCTTTGCTTAAATGTTTTATAGATTATCCATTTATATAGCCCATCTGGGATTTTTTTTGTAGCAATGTATATTTTTGCTTCTTTTTAAAAAACATTGTGCTGATTTTCAGACTCCTAACCAAGCCCCAATGTTTTAGATTTATACTGATGTATACAGACTTCAGATTACTTCTCTTTGTATAATGAGTCTTTTCATAAGCAGGGAAAGGGAGGAGGGTCTGCTCTCAGCCCATTTCAGTTGGTTTCCCAGCCTAACCTCACCAACAGTGATACATTTGGAGCTTCTAATTAAGTTTTTTTAAATGTTTTATACTGGATTTTTATATAAGTATCTGTGCATATTATTCTTTATAGTATTGTCTTTTACATGCAGTTAAATTAAAATTAGTGTGTACTGTCCCTTTAAGTTGTGGGAAGTCTTGTAAGTGATTTGTGGTTCCTGACTGTGCTCCATCACCTTCAAGCATTGCAGAAGCATACAAGGTAGAAAAGAGGGCGTCATATCAAGGAACATCTTTCACAGTATCACAATGCATAGCGTAGAAAAATACTCACAAATATGTAGCACTATAAAGTGCTATAAACAAATGTTGGGGTCCTCCTGTCTACCAGCTAAACAATCTCTTGAGATCAGCCACTATGACACCACTCTGCTGCTTCACTCCATATGTAAAAGCACAAAGGGCCACTTGTATAAATACAAGTACATTGTATATGGCAACTCGTTTTTCATCAGATTGTTCCTAAGGTAGTCAGTCAGTTTTTGGAATATTTTTTCTCCAACATAGGTGTGTCCGGTCCACGGCGTCATCCTTACTTGTGGGATATTCTCTTCCCCAACAGGAAATGGCAAAGAGCCCAGCAAAGCTGGTCACATGATCCCTCCTAGGCTCCGCCTTCCCCAGTCATTCTCTTTGCCGTTGTACAGGCAACATCTCCACGGAGATGGCTTAGAGTTTTTTAGTGTTTAACTGTAGTTTTTATTATTCAATCAAGAGTTTGTTATTTTAAAATAGTACTGGTATGTACTATTTACTCTGAAACAGAAAAGAGATGAAGATTTCTGTTTGTAAGAGGAAAATGATTTTAGCAACCGTTACTAAAATCGATGGCTGTTCCACACAGGACTGTTGAGAGGAATTAACTTCAGTTGGGGGAACAGTGAGCAGACTTTTGCTGCTTGAGGTATGACACATTCTAACAAGACGATGTAATGCTGGAAGCTGTCATTTTCCCTATGGGATCCGGTAAGCCATTTTTATTACAGAGAAAAAAAGGGCTTCACAAGGGCTTTTTAAGACTGTAGACATTTTCTGGGCTAAATCGATTTATATATATACATATTTTATACTCCATAGCCTTGAGGAATTATTTTAATCTTGGGAATTTTGTAAAATAACCGGCAGGCACTGTGTTGGACACCTTATTCTCTAGGGGATTTCCCTAATCATAGGCAGAGTCTCATTTTCGCGCCTGTATTGCGCACTTGTTTTTGAGAAGCATGACATGCAGATGCATGTGTGAGGAGCTCTGATACATAGAAAAGACTTTCTGAAGGCGTCATTTGGTATCGTATTCCCCTTTGGGCTTGGTTGGGTCTCAGCAAAGCAGATACCAGGGACTGTAAAGGGGTTAAATATAAAAACGGCTCCGGTTCCGTTATTTTAAGGGTTAAAGCTTCCAAATTTGGTGTGCAATACTTTTAAGGCTTTAAGACACTGTGGTGAAATTTTGGTGAATTTTGAACAATTCCTTCATACTTTTTCGCAATTGCAGTAATAAAGTGTGTTCAGTTTAAAATTTAAAGTGACAGTAACGGTTTATTTTAAAACGTTTTTTGTACTTTGTTATCAAGTTTTTGCCTGTTTAACATGTCTGAACTACCAGATAGACTGTGTTCTGAATGTGGGGAAGCCAAGGTTCCTTCTCATTTAAATAGATGTGATTTATGTGACACAAAATTTAGAGAAAATGATGCCCAAGATGATTCCTCAAGTGAGGGGAGTAAGCATGGTACTGCATCATCCCCTCCTTCGTCTACACCAGTCTTGCCCACACAGGAGGCCCCTAGTACATCTAGCGCGCCAATACTCCTTACTATGCAACAATTAACGGCTGTAATGGATAATTCTATCAAAAACATTTTGGCTAAAATGCCCACTTATCAGCGAAAGCGCGACTGCTCTGTTTTAGAAAATACTGAAGAGCATGAGGACGCTGATGATATTGGTTCTGAAGGGCCCCTACACCAGTCTGAGGGGGCCAGGGAGGTTTTGTCTGAGGGAGAAATTTCAGATTCAGGGAAAATTTCTCAACAAGCTGAACCTGATGTGATTACATTTAAATTTAAATTGGAACATCTCCGCGCTCTGCTTAAGGAGGTGTTATCCACTCTGGATGATTGTGAGAATTTGGTCATTCCAGAGAAACTATGTAAAATGGACAAGTTCCTAGAAGTCCCGGGGCCCCCCGAAGCTTTTCCTATACCCAAGCGGGTGGCGGACATTGTAAATAAAGAATGGGAAAGGCCCGGTATACCTTTCGTCCCTCCCCCCATATTTAAAAAGTTGTTTCCTATGGTCGACCCCAGAAAGGACTTATGGCAGACAGTCCCCAAGGTCGAGGGGGCGGTTTCCACTCTAAACAAACGCACCACTATACCCATAGAAGATAGTTGTGCTTTCAAAGATCCTATGGATAAAAAATTAGAAGGTTTGCTTAAAAAGATGTTTGTTCAGCAAGGTTACCTTCTACAACCAATTTCATGCATTGTTCCTGTCACTACAGCCGCATGTTTCTGGTTCGATGAGCTAGAAAAGGCGATCAATAATAATTCTTCCTCTTATGAGGAGATTATGGACAGAATTCGTGCTCTCAAATTGGCTAATTCTTTCACCCTAGACGCCACTTTGCAATTGACTAGGTTAGCGGCGAAAAATTCTGGTTTTGCTATTGTGGCGCGCAGAGCGCTTTGGTTAAAATCTTGGTCAGCGGATGCGTCTTCCAAGAACAAATTGCTTAACATTCCTTTCAAGGGGAAAACGCTGTTTGGCCCTGACTTGAAAGAGATTATCTCTGATATCACTGGGGGCAAGGGCCACGCCCTTCCTCAGGATAGGTCTTTCAAGGCCAAAAATAAACCTAATTTTCGTCCCTTTCGTAGAAACGGACCAGCCCCAAGTGCTACGTCCTCTAAGCAAGAGGGTAATACTTCTCAAGCCAAGCCAGCCTGGAGACCAATGCAAGGCTGGAACAAAGGAAAGCAGGCCAAGAAACCTGCCACTGCTACCAAGACAGCATGAGATGTTGGCCCCCGATCCGGGACCGGATCTGGTGGGGGGCAGACTCTCTCTCTTCGCTCAGACTTGGGCAAGAGATGTTCTGGATCCTTGGGCGCTAGAAATAGTCTCCCAAGGTTATCTTCTGGAATTCAAGGGGCTTCCCCCAAGGGGGAGGTTCCACAGGTCTCAATTGTCTTCAGACCACATAAAAAAACAGGCATTCTTACATTGTGTAGAAGACCTGTTAAAAATGGGAGTGATTCATCCTGTTCCATTAGGAGAACAAGGGATGGGGTTCTACTCCAATCTGTTCATAGTTCCCAAAAAAGAGGGAACGTTCAGACCAATCTTATATCTCAAGATCCTAAACAAGTTTCTCAAGGTTCCATCGTTCAAAATGGAAACCATTCGAACAATTCTTCCTTCCATCCAGGAAGGTCAGTTCATGACCACGGTGGATTTAAAGGATGCGTATCTACATATTCCTATCCACAAGGAACATCATCGGTTCCTAAGGTTCGCATTCCTGGACAAGCATTACCAGTTTGTGGCACTTCCGTTCGGATTAGCCACTGCTCCAAGGATTTTCACAAAGGTACTAGGGTCCCTTCTAGCGGTGCTAAGACCAAGGGGCATTGCAGTAGTACCTTACTTGGACGACATTCTGATTCAAGCGTCGTCCCTTCCTCAAGCAAAGGCTCACACGGACATTGTCCTGGCCTTTCTCAGATCTCACGGATGGAAAGTGAACGTAGAAAAGAGTTCTCTATCTCCGTCAACAAGGGTTCCCTTCTTGGGAACAATAATAGACTCCTTAGAAATGAGGATTTTTCATACAGAGGACCAGAGATTCACTCCGTTGGTGGCTGTCCCTGGACAACCTGTCACAGGGGATGAGCTTCCGCAGACCAGAGTGGGTCATTGTCACGACCGACGCCAGTCTGGTGGGCTGGGGCGCGGTCTGGGGACCCCTGAAAGCTCAGGGTCTTTGGTCTCGGGAAGAATCTCTTCTACCTATAAATATTCTGGAACTGAGAGCGATATTCAATGCTCTCAAGGCTTGGCCTCAGCTAGCAAAGGCCAAGTTCATACGGTTTCAATCAGACAACATGACGACTGTTGCGTACATCAACCATCAGGGGGGAACAAGGAGTTCCCTGGCGATGGAAGAAGTGACCAAAATCATTCAATGGGCGGAGACTCACTCCTGCCACTTGTCTGCAATCCACATCCCAGGAGTGGAAAATTGGGAAGCGGATTTTCTGAGTCGTCAGACATTCCATCCGGGGGAGTGGGAACTCCATCCGGAAATCTTTGCCCAAATTACTCAACTGTGGGGCATTCCAGACATGGATCTGATGGCCTCCCGTCAGAACTTCAAGGTTCCTTGCTACGGATCCAGATCCAGGGATCCCAAGGCGACTCTAGTAGATGCACTAGTAGCACCTTGGACATTCAAACTAGCTTATGTATTCCCGCCGTTTCCTCTCATCCCCAGGCTGGTAGCCAGGATCAATCAGGAGAGGGCATCAGTGATCTTGATAGCTCCTGCGTGGCCACGCAGGACTTGGTATGCAGACCTGGTGAATATGTCATCGGCTCCACCATGGAAGCTACCTTTGAGACGAGACCTTCTTGTTCAAGGTCCGTTCGAACATCCGAATCTGGTCTCACTCCAACTGACTGCTTGGAGATTGAACGCTTGATCTTATCAAAGCGAGGGTTCTCAGATTCTGTTATTGATACTCTTGTTCAGGCCAGAAAGCCTGTAACTAGAAAAATTTACCACAAAATATGGAAAAAATATATCTGTTGGTGTGAATCTAAAGGATTCCCTTGGGACAAGGTAAAAATTCCTAAGATTCTATCCTTTCTTCAAGAAGGTTTGGAGAAAGGATTATCTGCAAGTTCCTTGAAGGGACAGATTTCTGCCTTGTCTGTGTTACTTCACAAAAAGCTGGCAGCTGTGCCAGATGTTCAAGCCTTTGTTCAGGCTCTGGTTAGAATCAAGCCTGTTTACAAACCTTTGACTCCTCTTTGGAGTCTCAATTTAGTTCTTTCAGTTCTTCAGGGGGTTCCGTTTGAACCCTTACATTCCGTTGATATTAAGTTATTATCTTGGAAAGTTTTGTTTTTGGTTGCAATTTCTTCTGCTAGAAGAGTTTCAGAATTATCTGCTCTGCAGTGTTCTCCTCCTTATCTGGTGTTCCATGCAGATAAGGTGGTTTTACGTACTAAACCTGGGTTCTTCCGAAAGTTGTTTCTAACAAAAACATTAACCAGGAGATAGTCGTGCCTTCTTTGTGTCCGAATCCAGTTTCAAAGAAGGAACGTTTGTTGCACAATTTGGATGTTGTTCGCGCTCTAAAATTCTATTTAGATGCTACAAAGGATTTTAGACAAACATCTTCCTTGTTTGTTGTTTATTCTGGTAAAAGGAGAGGTCAAAAAGCAACTTATACCTCTCTCTCTTTTTGGATTAAAAGCATCATCAGATTGGCTTATGAGACTGCCGGACGGCAGCCTCCTGAAAGAATCACAGCTCATTCCACTAGGGCTGTGGCTTCCACATGGGCCTTCAAGAACGAGGCTTCTGTTGATCAGATATGTAAGGCAGCGACTTGGTCTTCACTGCACACTTTTACCAAATTTTACAAGTTTGATACTTTTGCTTCTTCTGAGGCTATTTTTGGGAGAAAGGTTTTGCAAGCCGTGGTGCCTTCCATTTAGGTGACCTGATTTGCTCCCTCCCTTCATCCGTGTCCTAAAGCTTTGGTATTGGTTCCCACAAGTAAGGATGACGCCGTGGACCGGACACACCTATGTTGGAGAAAACAGAATTTATGTTTACCTGATAAATTACTTTCTCCAACGGTGTGTCCGGTCCACGGCCCGCCCTGGTTTTTTAATCAGGTCTGATAATTTATTTTCTTTAACTACAGTCACCACGGTATCATATGGTTTCTCCTATGCAAATATTCCTCCTTTACGTCGGTCGAATGACTGGGGAAGGCGGAGCCTAGGAGGGATCATGTGACCAGCTTTGCTGGGCTCTTTGCCATTTCCTGTTGGGGAAGAGAATATCCCACAAGTAAGGATGACGCCGTGGACCGGACACACCGTTGGAGAAAGTAATTTATCAGGTAAACATAAATTCTGTTTTCCACCATTCTGCTCTTATTCTTTTTATAAATGGGAGACTCTACTTCACAGCATTAGTCTAGTACAGTGAGGGCAAATGTTTTTGAGCCCGAGTGCCCCAACCTGCAAATGGAAACCAATTTCTTTCATGTAATTGGCAAGAGTCCATGAGCTAGTGACATATAAAATATACAATCCTACCAGGAGGGGCAAAGTTTCCCAAACCTCAAAATGCCTATAAATACACCCCTCACAACACCCACAATTCAGTTTTACAAACTTTGCCTCCTATGGAGGTGGTGAAGTAAGTTTGTGCTAAGATTTCTACGTTGATATGCGCTTCTCAGCATTGTTTAAGCCCGATTCCTCTCAGAGTACAGCGAATGTCAGAGGGACGTGAAGGGAGTATCACTTATTGAATAAGATGATTTCCCTAACGGGGGTCTTTTTCATTGGTTCTCTGTTATCGGTCGTAGAGATTCATCTCCTACCTCCCTTTTCAGATCGACGATATACTCTCAATTTACCATTACCTCTACTAATAACTGTTTTAGTACTGGTTTGGCTATCTGCTATATGTGGATGGGTGTCTTTTGGTAAGTATGTTTTTATTACTTAAGACACTCTCGGCTATGGTTTGGCACTTTATGCAATAATATAAAGTTCTAAATATATGTATTGTACTTATATTTGCCATGAGTCAGGTTCATGTATTTCCTTCTGCAGACTGTCAGTTTCATATTTGGGAATGTAAACACTTTAAGAAATTTTTTTCTTACCTGGGGTTTAGTCTTTTTTCAATTTGACTACTTTTTTGCAATTGCGGGTGTTAGGCCCGCAGGTGCGTCATATGCTAGACTTTATAGCGTCATTTTTGGCGCAAACTTTTTTTGGTTAGAAAAGATACGTTTATGAAGCAACTTCGTCATTTCCGGCGTCATATGTGACGCCAAGACCTTTCACACGGCAGCGTCATTAGTGCCGCACAATTTTTTCCAAATTTCCTTTGTTGCTTTCTACTCCTTTCTTTATCACCCCACTGCTTGGCTATTCGTTAAACTGAATTGTGGGTGTGGTGAAGGGTGTATTTATAGGCATTTTGAGGTTTGGGAAACTTTGCCCCTCCTGGTAGGATTGTATATCCCATATGTCACTAGCTCATGGACTCTTGCCAATATGAAAGAAATTAATTTATCAGGTAAGTTCTTACATAAATTATGTTTTTTTAGGAAAAATGTATTTCTTACCTGGGTTATAGTCTTTTTTTTTTTTTACTTGACTGTCATTTCAAATTCGCGGGCAGAATTAGGCTCGCGAGGGCGCAAAATGCCAAAGTATATTGCATCATTTTTGGCGCAAGATTTTTTGCCGCAAAGTTACGTTCGATGACGTCATTTCCGGATGTTGTTAGCGCCAACATTTTTTTTTCTGTTTGTGTTCTGCGTCATACTTGGCGCCAAATATTTTCATTATTTAAAACCCCATTCCTATATGCCTCTTGCCTTTTTTCTCTTTCAGAGGGCTATACTGTTTGCATTTTTTTCCCATTCCTGAACCTGCCAAATAAGGAAATTGATAATTTTGCTTTTATATTATTATTATTTTTTCTCTTACATTTGCAAGATGTCTCAATCTGACAGACAATATCAGAACTGTGGCATATGCCAATCATCAGGGTGAAACTCACAGTCCCCAAGCTATGAAAGAAGTATCTCGGATACTTGCTTGGGCGGAATCCAGCTCCTGTCTAATTTCTGCGGTTCATATCCCAGGTATAGACAATTGGGAGGCGGATTATCTCAGCCGTCAGACTTTACATCCGGGGGAGTGGTCCCTCCATCCAGATGTTTTGTCTCAGGTTGTTCAGATGTGGGGTCTTCCAGAAATAGATTTGATGGCTTCTCATCTAAACAAGAAACTTCCCAGGTACCTGTCCAGGTCCATGGATCCTCAGGCAGAAGCAGTGGATGCGTTGACACTTCCTTGGTGTTATCAACCTGCTTATATTTTCCCGCCTCTAGTTCTTCTTCCAAGAGTGATCTCCAAAATCATCATGGAGCAATTGTTTGTGTTGCTGGTGGCTCCAGCATGGCCTCACATGTTTTGGTATGTGGCTCGGATGTCCAGTTGCCAACCTTGGCCACTTCCATTACGGCCGGACCTTCTGTCTCAATGTCCGTTTTTCCATCAGGATCTGAAATCATTAAATTTGAAGGTATGGAAATTGAATGCTTAGTGCTTAGTCATAGAGGTTTCTCTGACTCAGTAATTAATACTATGTTACAGGCTTGTAAATCTGTTTCTAGAAAGATTTATTATCGAGTTTGGAAGACTTATATTTCATGGTGTTCTCATAAATTCTCTTGGCATTCTTTCAGAATTCCTAGAATTTTACAGTTTCTTCAGGATGGTTTAGATAAGGGTTTGTCTGCAAGTTCCTTGAAGGGACATATCTCTGCTCTTTCTGTTTTATTTCACAGAAAGATTGCTAAGCTTCCTGATATTCACTGTTTTGTACAGGCTTTGGTTTTTTATCAAGGCTGTCATTAAATCAATCTCTCCTCCTTGGAGTCTTAATTTGGTTTTGAAGGCCTTACAGGCTCCTCCTTTTGAGCCTATGCATTCTTTGGACATTACACTACTTTCTTTGAAAGTGTTGTACCTTTTGGCCAGATCTTCTGCTAGAAGAGTTTCTGAATTATCTGCTCTCTCTTGTGAATCTCCTTTTCTGTTTTTTCATCAGGATAAGGCAGTTTTGCGGACTTCATTTAAATTCTTACCTAAGGTTGTGAATTCTAACAACATTAATAGAGAAATTGTTGTCTCTTCCTTGTGTCCTAATCCTAAAAATTCTTTAGAGAGATCCTTACATTCTCTGGCTGTGGTAAGAGCTTTGAAATATTAGGTTTAAGCTACTAAAGATTTCAGGAAGACTTCTAGTCTATTTTTTGTCTTTTCTGGTTCTAGGAATGGTCAGAAGGCTTCTGCTGTTTCCTTGGCTTTGTGGTTAAAGCTTTTGATTAATCAAGTTTATTTGGAGTCTGGTCAAGCCCCGCCTCAGAGAATTACAGCTCATTCTACTAGATCAGTTTGCACTTCTTTGGCTTTTAAGAATGAAGCTTCAGTTGATCAGATTTGCAAAGCAGCAACTTGGTCTTCTTTGCATACATTTACTAAATTCTACCGGTTTTATGTATTTGCTTCTTCGGAAGCAGTTTTTGGTAGAAACGTTCTTCAAGGCAGCTGTTTCAGTTTGATTCTTCTGCTTATGTTTTAAGTTTTTCTTTTCATTTATGAGAATAAACTTATATTTTGGGTTGTGGATTAATTTTTTTCAGCGAAAAATGGCTGTTTTTTTTTTTATCCCTCCGTCTCTAGTGACTCTTGCGTGGAGTTCCACATCTTGGGTATTGCTATCCCATACGTCACTAGCTCAGGGACTTTTGCCAATTACATGAACAAAAACATAATTTATGTAAGAACTTGCCTGATAAATTCATTTCTTTCATATTGGCAAGAGTCCATGAGGTCCACCCTTTTTATGGTGGTTATGATTTTTTTGTATAAAGCACAATTATTTCCAAATTCCTTTGTTGATGCTTTTTACTCCTTTCTTTATCACCGCACTTCTTGGCTATTCGTTAAACTGAATTGTGGGTGTGGTGAGGGGTGTATTTATAGGCATTTTGAGGTTTGGGAAACTTTGCCCCTCCTGGTAGGATTGTATATCCCATACGTCACTAGCTCGTGGACTCTTGCCAATATGAAAGAAATGAATTTATCAAGTAAGTTATTACATAAATTATGTTTTATCTCAAAGTGCCAACATTTCAAATAAATAAACTGTACACAACTGTCTGAACCAAGTGACACAAATGATCTGCTTTTTTCCAAAGTGTAGAAAAACATACAAATGCATCTTTTGCTTTCATGTTTTATAAAGCTACAAGCAAAAAGTAGATAGCAGTAAGAAAAAAAATACACACACATACATACATATGCACAAACACATGCACACACATACCATCAGAAAGTGCCAGAAAAAGGTTGCTAGGCAACCAGACCAACACCAAAACAGTGCTAAATCACACAGACACCAAATTAGTAGCAGTCCAATAGAAAGTGCACAAATGGGAGGGCAATGCAGCAACTAGATGAAGCTCGGCAGTGTAGATTGCAGATATCAGCTTTTAAAACAACTTCTGAACCTGGGCTTTTGTGCCACCACAGAGGCTTTTGAGTGGCTGCTGTGGCACGTGGGCCATAGATTCACTAAAGCCTAAAAGGACATGAAAGTTAAAATAAAACTTGCATGATTCTGCTAAACATGGCATTTAAAAAACAAAACAAACACATGCTCATGTTTTAAGTACTATATGGCAGCAGTCTTTGTAACTGTTATACATTATTAAGCACTATATGGCAGCAGTGTTTGAAAATAAATGTATAATGCTGTTGCAAATGTTGTAGCAAACACTGCTGCCATAATGCCGAAGACACTCTCCTGAGGCCTACCTATGTATGCTCTTCAACAAAGAGTGCAAAGAGAAGTAAGCTATATAATACATTTATTTTTTAATTGCTTGCTTTGTATCATGAAACGTTAAGTTTGATTTTAAGTATTATATGGAGAGCTTTTGATGCTCGAATAGTAACTAATAAGATGTGAAGTATTCTAAAGTATAATTATTGAATAACAACTAACCACTATTGAATTCCTTATGTGGTCTTAAGGTCTTTAGGTCTTTGTTTTATTTGTAGGCAACATATTGCTAGTTATAGGTGTGAACTATGTCTAAAATGTCCACATAATATTACATTGCCTTACTATTGAATCTACAATGAATATGACTCAATAGCGTAGCGAGCACATGTATTCACGTTAAGTGTCTTATTACTTAGATACTCTATTTTTTCAAGCTCCTATTTTTTACATTTATTAGTGAATATTTGTAAAGTAAAAAGGGAACAACATGCAAACAGGGCCTAGTTTTAGGTTGGTAATGATACTGTTTGTATTAGATTTGCAATGAACATGTAATTTAGAAAACACATAGACCTCACTGATTAACCAGTAGGGAAGAGATGTAATTATTGTTTAAATGGGAAGCCCCAGGTCGTGTCTAATTGATTGATATTGTCCTGATTTTACCAGCAACTGGATAAGCGTACGGGTAATCAGACTTCCTCTGAGCTGTCCAGCTGTTGATTAGTTGTTCAATCAGAACTTATGCCTCCAGACATATATAGGTCATGAATCCCTATACCTTCAGTTTGTAGAACAGACTATACATATTAGTGTAACAATCTACAAGACGGCTTTCACATGCTTCAATTGGTTATTAGGAAGATGTATTGAAATCCATACATAGTACCTCCTTGTTAAAAATATAGAATACCATTGGAAAAAGGGGCACAAGTATATAGCTGATAGCTATTTGTATACTTAGTCATTTCTTCTTTCAGTAATTTCAAAACCCATTATGTTTTTTGTGTGGGGCTATACCATCTCTTATGATTAAAGGTATAGAAATGTCAAAACTGAAATGTGCATGACTGCTTTTAAGTTAGCAATAGAAACCGTTTTTGTAATATACTTCCATTAGCAAAAATGCTACTAGTAAAAATGATTCCTGTTTTGGCGACATATGCCAATATACTATGTGGGAACTAGAGGATCAGAATTCAAACACCATGCCTGCTTAGAATTATTGTGGTGTTGTGTATTGCATCAGTGATGACTTAGCTTGTGTTATACAAACCACTGGTGACTGTGAGAAGGTCTGGTGTTTTAATGCTTGTGCACTGGGATAAGTGCATATGCCGCTAAAAAATAGTAATAGCGTGTACTGGAAGCATTTTTGCTCATGGAAATATATTGCAAAAAATGCCTCTATTTACTTTTTAAATGCACTTTCCATTTTGACCTTTCTATCCTTTTAAGTTAGATAGTTAGTTCATGATTCTGGCTCTTAATTTCTATCATTATAGAGATCACCGGATAACCATCAGGAAGTTTTACTCTGGGCATTTTCTAAGTTCAGGGTAAACTTTGGGCATTTTCTAAGTTCAGGGTAAACTTTGGGCATTTTCTAAGTTCAGGGTAAACTTTGGGCATTTTCTAAGTTCAGGGTAAACTTTGGGCATTTTCTAAGTTCAGGGTGCTAGGATCTCTTTTATAATGCCATGTAAAAGTCACCTAGTAATATAGTGATTGTTATTTCCACAACAATTTTTCAGGGATTTTTCCATTGTTTGGTACATGAATTCTTTAGCTGATAAGTGCTCCATAACTAGATAAATTTGATGATTTTTATGTTAATCATCTAACATTAAAAGATGCTCTTTGTACTTCTCTAAGCTTCTCCCTGGTGCCTGATGTTGCTGGTGATCATTTCTAACTTAGTAAATCTTAGTTCACCTTTTGAGACCTTACTTTTAAATCTGAGATGCTACTCTTTTAGATAAGAGGTTTCTTGTCTTCTTGGTAACCTTAAGACCCGGTCTACATTCATAATAAAGTTATATATTTTGATTCTTTGCCCCATATTAACTTTTCTTACCTGGTTGTCACCATACTGCACACAACGGTTTCTGTGATATTTTGAAGAGATTCACGCTGTTTGGTAGATGAAAATGGCCCCTAAACTCCGCCTACCACTGTCTTCTTCATTCCCAGCACATTTTTTTTTTCTTTTTGAATTTCGTGCCCGTTAATGTGGATGGCGTCACCGCGTTGTGCGTCGAGTTACTGCGCATGATCAATGTGAGTAAAGTCTACTGGAAGAGCTGGGGATCTTTTAGTATAGAACCAGTTCTTCTCAGGCAAAACGTAAAAAGAGATCCAAGTGCAATTCCCGTCATCCAAGTGCAACGCAAACACTCATTCCTAGAAACTAGTCTTCTGTGATTAAAGGGACACTGAACCCAAATTTTTTCTTTCGTGATTCAGATAGAGCATGCAATTTTAAGCAACTTTCTAATTTACTCCTATTATCAATTTGTCTTTGTTCTCTTGTTATCTTTATTTGAAAAAGACATCTAAGCTTTTTTTCTTGGTTCAGTACTCTGGACAGCACTTTTTTATTGGTGGGTGAATTTATCCACCAATCAGCAAGGACAACCCAGGTTGTTCACCAAAAATATGCCGGCATCTAAACGTACATTCTTGCATTTCAAATAAAGATACCAAGAGAATAAAGACAATTAGATAATAGGAGTAAAATAGAAAGTTGCTTAAAATTCCATGCTCTATCTGAATCACGAAAGAAAAAATTTGGCTTCAGTGTCCCTTTAATGTTCCGGATTATTCAATGCGATGACGTCACTGTCTGCCTAATGCACATGTACACAATACCGGGAACGCTGGATGAGCTTTATTTGCAATTTCATGGAAGACACAGGGTAGTGTCTTGAAGTGAGGCATGGCTGATGTCAATAGGCGGAGTTTAGGGGCCATTTTCATCTACCAAATGGCGTGAATCTCTTCTAAATATCACAGAAACCGTTGTGAGCAGTATGGTGACAACCAGGTAAGAAAAGTTAATATGGGGCAAACAATCGAAATATATAACTTTATTATGAATGTAGACTGTCCCTTTAAGACCTAAACTGGGGCTAGATAATAAGTAATGATATAGTACCTATCCTTTTAGACAGTTCACCATTGCATGAGACCTTTTTGCCTACCCCTGGGCTAGTAGAGTAATGCATAGCAAAGCTGGTAGCCCTCTTCCTCCAAGTACAGAGAGTTATCTGCTCTCATCTTCCTCACAGTTTTCTAAAATGTGTTGAGCAGTCCTTTCACTGAGTTAAAACAAGCGGCTGTGGCTCCCCTCATAAAAAGACACTGGCAGAGAAATCAGTGTGAATATACGTACTGTGTTTATAAGCCACAGTTACCTGATCAGTTGTATTTACTTGCACACTGCAAAATAAGTGTAGACTTATTTTTACTATTTTTATGGGGTTTTTAAGTTGATATTTATTGTATCTCCTTTAAAAGGACAGTAAAGTGAAAATTAAACGTTCATGATGTAGATAGAGCATGCAGTTAAACAACTTTCTAATTTTCTTCTATTATCTAATTTACTTTGTGTCCTTTGTTGAAAAGCATGCCAAGGTCGGCTCAGAAGTATCAATGTTCTAATAGGAGCTAGCTGCTGATTGGTAGCTGTACATTTATATAGCTCTTGTCATTGACTCACCAGTTGGGCTCTGCTAGCTCCCAGTAGTGCATTTCTGCTCCTTCAACAAAGGATACCCAGAGAATGAAGCACAATTGATAATAGATGTAAATTTGAAAGTTTAAAATTGTATGCTCTTTCTGATTCATGAAAGAAAAAAAAAACGTGTTTCATGTCTCTTTTACATTTAGTACAGTGGTTTTTGTCTTTTATAACAAATGAATACATTTGAGAAAACAAATTGTACGCTTCATATACTTAATCCCAATGAATAACATTTTATTAGAATGGCGATTGTAACTTTCCTTAACTCCAGTTTTTGTAACTTTAGAATATTGTTTTATTGTTTTGTTCATTAGCAGCTAATTCGGAATGTGGGAAATAATTGCAATTTTTCTTCTTTCATGAATATTCAGCAGTCGTGCTCACAGTTCCTCCGGGAGCTTTTCTTTCTGCATTAGAAGACTGAAATCAGACAGAATGTACTGAGACACAGACTGCTCTCCTTCCTATTGTATAATTGTCCTATACTTACACAGATTTAGTGCAAAAAAGACCCGCTGAATTATGCAAATGTGACTGACCTGTATAAATCAGCTTGGCGTGCTTGCAGCAAGTCAATGGGCACACATGCAGAGTGAGGTCAGAGTGCTACATATCCTAGAACTAAACCAATGGTTATAGAAGATGGCTCAGTGAACTTTTAATATTATTGAAAAAATAAAAATATGCTCAGTCCCTCAAGTGCCAAGGGTCCATGAAATATACAGGCAGCAAATGATTGCATATCCTATCATTGCATATACAGGCAAAATAGAAATTGTCTCTATTCTAAATATTCTAGCATTTTATTTTATGGGTTTTTTTTTATTAAAGGGACACTGAACCCAAAAATGTTCTTTCGTGATTCAGATAAAGTATGCAATTTTCAGCAACTTTCTAATTTACTCCTATTATCAATTTTTTCTTCTTTCTCTTGCTATCTTCATATGAAAAAGAAGGCATCTATGCTCTTTTCTTGGTTCAGAACTCTGGACAGCAGTTTTTGATTGGTGGATGAATTTATCCACCAATCAGCAAGGACAACCTAGGTTGTTCACCAAAAATGGGCCGGCATCTAAACTTACATTCTTGCATTTCAAATAAAGATACAAAGAGAATAAAGAACATTTGATAATAGGAGTAAATTAGAAAATTTCTTAAAATGTCATGCTCTATCTGAATCACAAAAGAAAAAAATTGGGTTCAGTGTCCCTTTAACTAATCAGTAAAAAAGGTTTAGCTACATGAAACAAAGGGATATGAAACCCATACTTTTTCATGATTCAGATAGAACATACAGTTTTAAACAACTTTCCAATTTAATTGCTTCATTCTCTTGATATAATTTGTTGAAAGATCCACAAAACAATACTGTGAGCTAACTGAACATATGAGGTGCGCCAATAGCAGAAGGCAAATATTAGCAGCTACTTCCCAGTAGTAATGCATTACTGCTCTTCAGTCTACTTAAGTTTGCTTTCCAACAAAGGATATAATTAGAACAAAGCAAATTAAATAATAGAAGTAAATAGGAAAGTTATTTAAAATTGCATGCTCTATCTTAACCCTGAACGAAAAAAAAGGGTTTTCATGTCCCTTTAAATCCTTATTTATTCTGATGATGTGATAGAATATAGGACTAATTTCACTAACTTATTATTTTTATTTAAATGTTCCATGAGTCAGATATGCCTATAATAAATAGAACCTACGGCCATGTGAGATGTGGCAGACTATAAAATAAGGACACAAATCTACACAGAAAATGTAATTAAAGGGACATGAAACCCACATTTTTTCTTTCATGATTCAGATAGTGCATGCACTATTAAGCATGTTTCCATTTTATTTCTGTTAACAATTTTGCTTCATTCTTTTGGTATCCTTTATTGATGGAGCAGCAATGCACTACTGGGACCTCACTGAACACATCGGTAAGCCAATGATGAGTTATGTATGTGCAGCCACCTATCAGCAGCTAGTTCCCAGGTCCTAAGCCTACCTAGGTATGCTTTTCAACAAAGGACATCAAAGGAACAAAGTGAATGAGATAATAAAATTGGAAAGTTGTTTACAATTGTATGCTCTATCTGAATCATGAAAGAAAATGATGTGGTTTCACTTCCTTTACAGTTTTCTTTTGGGAATAAAGATACAGGTAGGAAACTCATGGATGTTGGTGTCAGTGAGCTGTGTAAGGTGGAGTAGATGTGGCTATTTGTTTGTGGGTTATGGATGGTTCCGTGGTTGGGGCGGGACACTGTGTAGAATGTTGCTTGTAGGGTGTTGAGTTAATAGATGCAAAGGGTGGGATGGTGAGGTGAATAGAGTTGTAGACCTTATTTCTCCAACATAGGTGTGTCCGGTCCACGGCGTCATCCTTACTTGTGGGATATTCTCCTCCCCAACAGGAAATGGCAAAGAGCCCAGCAAAGCTGGTCACATGATCCCTCCTAGGCTCCGCCTACCCCAGTCATTCTCTTTGCCGTTGTACAGGCAACATCTCCACGGAGATGGCTTAGAGTTTTTTAGTGTTTAACTGTAGTTTTTCATTATTCAATCAAGAGTTTGTTATTTTCAAATAGTGCTGGTACGTACTATTTACTCAGAAACAGAAAAGAGATGAAGAATTCTGTTTGTATGAGGAAAATGATTTTAGCAACCGTAACTAAAATCCATGGCTGTTCCACACAGGACTGTTGAGAGCAATTAACTTCAGTTGGGGGAACAGTTTGCAGTCCCTTGCTGCTTGAGGTATGACACATTCTAACAAGACGATGTAATGCTGGAAGCTGTCATTTTCCCTATGGGATCCGGTAAGCCATGTTTATTACGATTGTAAATAAGGGCTTCACAAGGGCTTATTTAAACTGTAGACTTTTTTTGGGCTAAATCGATTGATATTAACACTTATTTAGCCTTGAGGAATCATTTATTCTGGGTATTTTGATTTAATAATATCGGCAGGCACTGTTTTAGACACCTTATTCTTTAGGGGCTTTCCCAAAGCATAGGCAGAGTCTCATTTTCGCGCCGGTGTTGCGCACTTGTTTTTGAGAGGCATGGCATGCAGTCGCATGTGAGAGGAGCTCTGATACTTATAAAAGACTTCTGAAGGCGTCATTTGGTATCGTATTCCCCTTTGGGTTTGGTTGGGTCTCAGCAAAGCAGATACCAGGGACTGTAAAGGGGTTTAAAGCTTAAAACGGCTCCGGTTCCGTTATTTTAAGGGTTAAAGCTTCCAAAATTGGTGTGCAATATTTTCAAGGCTTTAAGACGCTGTGGTGAAAATTTGGTGAATTTTGAACAATTCCTTCATGTTTTTTCGCAATTGCAGTAATAAAGTGTGTTCAGTTTAAAATTTAAAGTGACAGTAACGGTTTTATTTTAAAACGTTTTTTGTACTTTCTGATCAAGTTTATGCCTGTTTAACATGTCTGAACTACCAGATAGACTGTGTTCTGAATGTGGGGAAGCCAGAATTCCTATTCATTTAAATAAATGTGATTTATGTGATAATGACAATGATGCCCAAGATGATTCCTCAAGTGAGGGGAGTAAGCATGGTACTGCATCATTCCCTCCTTCGTCTACACGAGTCTTGCCCACTCAGGAGGCCCCTAGTACATCTAGCGCGCCAATACTCCTTACTATGCAACAATTAACGGCTGTAATGGATAATTCTGTCAAAAACATTTTAGCCAAAATGAACCCTTGTCAGCGTAAGCGTGGCTGCTCTGTTTTAGTTACTGAAGAGCATGACGACGCTGATATTAATATCTCTGAAGGGCCCCTAACCCAATCTGAGGGGGCCAGGGAGGTTTTGTCTGAGGGAGAAATTACTGATTTAGGGAACATTTCTCAGCAGGCTGAATCTGATGTGATTACATTTAAATTTAAATTGGAACATCTCCGCATTTTGCTTAAGGAGGTATTATCCACTCTGGATGATTGTGAAAATTTAGTCATCCCAGAGAAACTATGTAAAATGGACAAGTTCCTAGAGGTGCCGGGGCTCCCAGAAGCTTTTCCTATACCCAAGCGGGTGGCGGACATTGTTAATAAAGAATGGGAAAGGCCCGGTATTCCTTTCGTCCCTCCCCCCATATTTAAAAAATTGTTTCCTATGGTCGACCCCAGAAAGGACTTATGGCAGTCAGTCCCCAAGGTCGAGGGAGCGGTTTCTACTTTAAACAAACGCACCACTATTCCCATAGAGGATAGTTGTGCTTTCAAAGATCCTATGGATAAAAAATTAGAAGGTTTGCTTAAAAAGATGTTTGTTCAGCAGGGTTACCTTCTACAACCCATTTCATGCATTGTCCCTGTCACTACTGCCGCATATTTCTGGTTTGATGAACTGCTTAAGGTGCTCGATAGTGACTCTCCTCCTTATGAGGAGATTATGGACAGAATCAATGCTCTCAAATTGGCTAATTCTTTCACTCTAGACGCCTCTTTGCAATTGGCTAAGTTAGCGGCTAAGAACTCTGGGTTTGCTATTGTGGCGCGCAGAGCGCTTTGGTTGAAATCTTGGTCGGCTGATGCGTCTTCCAAGAACAAGCTACTAAACATTCCTTTCAAGGGGAAAACGCTGTTTGGTCCTGACTTGAAAGAGATTATCTCTGATATCACTGGGGGTAAGGGCCACGCCCTTCCTCAGGATCGGCCTTTCAAGGCAAAAAATAGACCTAATTTTCGTCCCTTTCGTAAAAACGGACCAGCCCAAGGTGCTACGTCCTCTAAGCAAGAGGGTAATACTTCTCAGGCCAAGCCAGCTTGGAGACCAATGCAAGGCTGGAACAAGGGAAAGCAGGCCAAGAAACCTGCCACTGCTACCAAGACAGCATGAAATATTGGCCCCCGATCCGGGACCGGATCTGGTGGGGGGCAGACTCTCTCTCTTCGCTCAGGCTTGGGCAAGAGATGTTCTGGATCCTTGGGCGCTAGAAATAGTCTCCCAGGGTTATCTTCTGGAATTCAAGGGACTTCCCCCAAGGGGGAGGTTCCACAGGTCGCAGTTGTCTTCAGACCACATAAAAAGACAGGCGCTCTTACATTGTGTAGAAGACCTGTTAAAAATGGGAGTGATTCATCCTGTTCCATTAAGAGAACAAGGGATGGGGTTCTACTCCAATCTGTTCATAGTTCCCAAAAAAGAGGGAACGTTCAGACCAATCCTAGATCTCAAGATCTTAAACAAATTTCTCAAGGTCCCATCGTTCAAGATGGAAACCATTCGAACTATCCTTCCTTCCATCCAGGAAGGTCAATTCATGACCACGGTGGATTTAAAGGATGCGTATCTACATATTCCTATCCACAAGGAACATCATCGGTTCCTAAGGTTTGCATTCCTGGACAAACATTACCAGTTCGTGGCGCTTCCTTTCGGATTAGCCACTGCTCCAAGGATTTTCACAAAGGTACTAGGGTCCCTTCTAGCGGTGCTAAGACCAAGGGGCATTGCAGTAGTACCTTACCTGGACGACATTCTGATTCAAGCGTCGTCCCTTCCTCAAGCAAAGGCTCACACGGACATTGTCCTGGCCTTTCTCAGATCTCACGGCTGGAAAGTGAACGTGGAAAAGAGTTCTCTATCCCCGTCAACAAGGGTTCCCTTCTTGGGAACAATTATAGACTCCTTAGAAATGAGGATCTTTCTAACAGAGGCCAGAAAAACAAAGCTTCTGGACTCTTGTCGGATACTTCATTCCGTTCCTCTTCCTTCCATAGCTCAGTGCATGGAAGTGATCGGGTTGATGGTGGCGGCGATGGACATAGTTCCTTTTGCGCGCATTCATCTAAGACCATTACAACTGTGCATGCTCAGTCAGTGGAATGGGGACTATACAGACTTGTCTCCGAAGATACAAGTAAATCAGAGGACCAGAGACTCACTCCGTTGGTGGCTGTCCCTGGACAATCTGTCTCAAGGGATGATGTTCCACAGACCAGAGTGGGTCATTGTCACGACCGACGCCAGTCTGATAGGCTGGGGCGCGGTCTGGGGATCCCTGAAAGCTCAGGGTCTTTGGTCTCGGGAAGAATCTCTTCTACCGATAAATATTCTGGAACTGAGAGCGATATTCAATGCTCTCCAGGCCTGGCCCCAGCTTGCGAGGACCAGGTTCATACGGTTTCAATCAGACAACATGACGACTGTTGCGTACATCAACCATCAGGGGGGAACAAGGAGTTCCCTAGCGATGGAAGAAGTAACCAAAATTATTCTTTGGGCGGAGTCTCACTCCTGCCACCTGTCTGCTATCCACATCCCAGGAGTGGAAAATTGGGAAGCGGATTTTCTGAGTCGGCAGACATTGCATCCGGGGGAGTGGGAACTCCATCCGGAAATCTTTGCCCAAGTCACTCACCTGTGGGGCATTCCAGACATGGATCTGATGGCCTCTCGTCAGAACTTCAAAGTTCCTTGCTACGGGGCCAGATCCAGGGATCCCAAGGCGGCTCTAGTGGATGCACTAGTAGCACCTTGGACCTTCAAACTAGCTTATGTGTTCCCGCCATTTCCTCTCATCCCCAGGCTGATAGCCAGGATCAAGCAGGAGAGGGCGTCGGTGATCTTGATAGCTCCTGCGTGGCCACGCAGGACTTGGTATGCAGATCTGGTGAATATGTCATCGGCTCCACCTTGGAAGCTACCTTTGAGACGAGACCTTCTTGTTCAGGGTCCGTTCGAACATCCGAATCTGGTTTCACTCCAGCTGACTGCTTGGAGATTGAACGCTTGATTTTATCGAAGCGAGGATTCTCAGATTCTGTTATCGATACTCTTGTTCAGGCCAGAAAGCCTGTGACTAGAAAGATTTACCACAAAATTTGGAAAAAATATATCTGTTGGTGTGAATCTAAAGGATTCCCTTGGGACAAGGTTAAGATTCCTAGGATTCTATCCTTCCTTCAAGAAGGATTGGAAAAAGGATTATCTGCAAGTTCCCTGAAGGGACAGATTTCTGCCTTGTCGGTATTACTTCACAAAAAGCTGGCAGCTGTGCCAGATGTTCAAGCCTTTGTTCAGGCTCTGGTTAGAATCAAGCCTGTTTACAAACCTTTGACTCCTCCTTGGAGTCTCAATTTAGTTCTTTCAGTTCTTCAGGGGGTTCCGTTTGAACCCTTACATTCCGTTGATATTAAGTTATTATCTTGGAAAGTTTTGTTTTTAGTTGCGATTTCTTCTGCTAGAAGAGTCTCAGAATTATCTGCTCTGCAGTGTTCTCCTCCTTATCTGGTGTTCCATGCAGATAAGGTGGTTTTACGTACTAAACCTGGTTTTCTTCCAAAAGTTGTTTCTAACAAAAACATTAACCAGGAGATTATCGTACCTTCTCTGTGTCCAAAACCAGTTTCAAAGAAGGAACGTTTGTTGCACAATTTGGATGTTGTTCGCGCTCTAAAATTCTATTTAGATGCTACAAAGGATTTTAGACAAACATCTTCCTTGTTTGTTGTTTATTCAGGTAAAAGGAGAGGTCAAAAAGCAACTTCTACCTCTCTCTCTTTTTGGATTAAAAGCATCATCAGATTGGCTTACGAGACTGCCGGACGGCAGCCTCCCGAAAGAATCACAGCTCATTCCACTAGGGCTGTGGCTTCCACATGGGCCTTCAAGAACGAGGCTTCTGTTGATCAGATATGTAGGGCAGCGACTTGGTCTTCACTGCACACTTTTACCAAATTTTACAAGTTTGATACTTTTGCTTCTTCTGAGGCTATTTTTGGGAGAAAGGTTTTGCAAGCCGTGGTGCCTTCCATTTAGGTGACCTGATTTGCTCCCTCCCTTCATCCGTGTCCTAAAGCTTTGGTATTGGTTCCCACAAGTAAGGATGACGCCGTGGACCGGACACACCTATGTTGGAGAAAACAGAATTTATGTTTACCTGATACATTTCTTTCTCCAACGGTGTGTCCGGTCCACGGCCCGCCCTGGTTTTTTTAATCAGGTCTGATATTTTATTTTCTTTAACTACAGTCACCACGGTACCATATGGTTTCTCCTATGCAAATATTCCTCCTTAACGTCGGTCGAATGACTGGGGTAGGCGGAGCCTAGGAGGGATCATGTGACCAGCTTTGCTGGGCTCTTTGCCATTTCCTGTTGGGGAGGAGAATATCCCACAAGTAAGGATGACGCCGTGGACCGGACACACCGTTGGAGAAAGAAATTTATCAGGTAAACATAAATTCTGTTTTTGGAGGCATATAATGCTCCTGGTTTGTTTTTGATGTGTAGCGTTTCCAGTGGGTCAGGCTGAGGACCATAATAATAATTTAAGGGACATGAAACCTCCAAATATTCTTTCATGATTCAGATAGAGCATATGGTTTTAAACAACTTCCCAATTTATATCTATTATCAATTTATTTCATTCTCTTGATATACTTTTTTGAAGGAACAAAAATGCACAACTGGACGTAGCTGAATACATCGGATGAGCCAATGACAAGAGGCATATTGCAGCTTGCTCCCAGTAGTGTATTGCTAGTCTTTAACAAATTACACCACGATAATGAAGCAAATTAGATAATGGAAGTAAACTGGAAAAGTTTAAAATTGAGTGCTCTATCTGAATCATAAAAGAAAAAAAAATGGTGTTTGTGCCCCTTTAATATTAAATATATTTAAAATTGCTGTTGTAGCTAAAGCAATTGTACTACTTTTATTTTACAGTTATTTAGCAATAGAAGCTTTTATATGTAAGATTATATCTTTTAATATCCTAAATGTGCTGTTCTGAAAAACAGCTTAAAGGGATTCCCAATGATCCACCTGCTGAATGTGTTAAATTGTTCACAAGTATTTTTTTACCTTTATATTGACATTTGAAATAGTTAATTTAGCCTGTGATATCCCCACCTATTCTGAAAGTTCCTGGCCTTAGGTCCAAGCTATAGATAAGATGTCTAAACACAGCCAGCAGAAGAAATTACACTCCCAGTGGGGTATAGAAGATATAAGGTAACAAAATGATAATTTTCCATTGTTCTCTCAAAGTATTGGTCTTTGGTTTACAGACAGATATAAGATAAAGAAGCATGTATTATGTACACAATGTGATCAAGTAATGAGATCTTATTATACCTACAAGCTCAACCCATTTTATTAGGTTGTGGCGTAAAAACACAAAATCAGATTTTTATATACACAAATAAACCTTAAACGCAAATTCTCATACATTTTATACTCTGCAGTTGGTAAAAAAGTAATTGGAAACACATTGAGGGAAAAACAATTTTACAATATACTGTCTCTTTAAATAAGGTGATTAATAGCCAGTTATATTTCCCAGAATATGATTTAAGTATTTATGTTGTCAAGTATATAATGTAGAGAATTAAACAAATCCAATTAGGCAATTAATAATCCTTTTTTCATCTGGTGCCTTAACAATATGACATTTAACTATTGCTTTCATTAGCTATCTATTTTTAAAGAACACTATTTTATACACATTTTTCTGTTTAAGCAGCTGCAGTAAGCACCTTATGACCAGCTGTGAATGAAAGTTAATCTGTTTGTTATAGGATGAATGCTGACAGCATTTCACAGAGATGTGTGAGATGTAAACAGTGATAATGATATTATCTGTTAAAGGTGTACAGCTGTATTTTACAGCTACATGTAAGTGAAATTGGGCATAAGATACAAAATGAGGCTGCTCTTATAAATAGATGTTTGTATCTTTTACTGGAGGAACTTGTGCAGACTGTTTCCTTTCATCTTAACCTACAAAGATCATCAGAAGTAGGGAGGAAGTGTATTCTCCAATCGAGGCCAGTTTTCATGGTGGCAATGCAGTGTTTTCCCATAAACCTGCACTTTTCATCCTGATTAATCCTGTTTAGAGAGAAATGAGAGCTCTCCGAAGGGACACATTTTATGAGACTTCCTAAACACACATTTATTGAAAAGAAGCTCATAATTATGACATATCCTTTTTCTTTTAATTGCAGAAAGAAAGCATGCAGGTCAAAGGCCAAGTGCTTGATTCTTTGTGATGTTGGACTGTGCTCCTTTTATAGTCTCTTAAAAGGAATTATTAGTTTACTGAACATATGTTATATTATATGGGAAATAGAGAAGTTACGTTCTCGTAAGAGCATGTTCATTTTAACATTATTATTTATTCTCATTTGTTTATATACCGCCATCAAATTCTGTAGCAGTGGTTCGATAAGCAGGGGTATACTGACATGATACAGATACATAATAACCGAATAAACAAAACCAAGTAATAGAAGGGTTCTTTAAAGTTTTTCTTTTACAAGATACGACGAGTCCACGGATTTCATCCTTACTTGTGGGATATTATCCTCCTGCTAACAGGAAGTGGCAAAGAGCACCACAGCAGAGCTGTATATATAGCTCCTCCCTTCCCCTCCACCTCCAGTCATTCTCTTTGCCTGTGTTTGTACTAGGAAGAGGTAACGTGAGGTGTTAGTTTTAGTTTCTTCAATCAAGAAGTTTTTTATTTTTATATGGTACTGGTGTGTACTATTTCCCTCAGGGGGATATAGAATAAGATTTCTGCCCTGAGGTTTATGATCTTAGCAGATGTAACTAAGATCCACGTTGGTTCCCACAGAGCTTCTGAAGGTAGTACAAGAGAGATCTTCAGTGTGGAGAATGGTGTCATGCTACAAGCAGCATTGAGGTATGTTCAGTCCTTTATTTCTGAGGAGACTTGATATATCAGAACTGGCTGACATGTTTTTCCCTACAAGGGAAGGGGTAAGCAGTAGACCTGGAAACAGAGGGTATTACTGGTAACCTGTATGTATTATTTGGTGACATGATACTGGGCTTTATATATATTGCAGCATATATCAGGGTGCAATAACAGAGACACTGGGAGAGGCAGCTTAACGGTTTGGGTTTTTATTAGTAAAAGAAATAACAAACGTTTCCATGGCTGTTTTGTATGCTTATGTTTGGGGACCACATGGCTTTTGGCTGAACCGCTTCCCATGCAGTTGTACAGTCTAAGGTAAACGTCGTCCATGATGGGCGGGGCCTATTTTTCGCGCGTTCAGACGCGCAGTTCATCTGGCTGTGAAGGCAGCAGGCATTAGCTCTGGATGGGTCTACACTGATGTCCTGTTAACCGGATCTTTAGCAAGTCCTTTTGCAGTTCCCTGGGGGCAGGAGGTGCAGGGGTCGTTGGTTGAAATCTAATACAATTTTTGCTATAAAGAACGTTTAGAGTTTAATTTTGCCCTTTTGCCTCAGGGTGCAATAATTTTTGGCACTATTGTGTATGTGTACCTAATTAGATAGCGTTATTTAAAGTTTTTTAGGCAGTTTGAAAAAATTGTGCACTTTTTTATTTTCTAAAAACTGTTTAATTCAATAAATAAAGTGTTTAACGACTACTGTGGTTATTACTAGTCTGTTCAACATGTCTGACATTGAGGAAACTCATTGCTCTATATGTTTGGAAGCCATTGTGGAACCCCCTCTTACATTGTGTACTTTTAATGCCCACACAAGCGACGCCAAGTACCTCTAGTGCGTCTAATTCTTTTACTCTGCAGGAGATGGCTGCAGTTATGTCAACTACCCTTACAGAGGTATTATCTAAATTACCAGTGTTGCAGGGTAAACACAGTAGGTCAGGTATTAATGTGAATACTGAATCCTCTGATGCTTTATTAGCTATTTCCGATGTACCCTCACAGTGCTCTGAGTTGGGGGTCAGGGAATTGCTGTCTGAGGGAGAACTTTCATATTCAGGATATGTGTTATCTCAGACAGATTCGGATGTGATGTCCTTTAAATTTAAGCTTGAACACCTCCGCATGTTACTTCGGGAGGTTTTAGCGACTCTCGATGATTGTGATACTATTGGGATACCACCAGAGAAATTGGGTAAAATGGACAAATATCTAGAGGTGCCTACTTACACTGATGTTTTTCCAGTTCCTAAAAGAATTTCAGGTAATTGTAAAGAAGGAATGGGATAGACCAGGTATACCGTTCTCTCCCCCTCCTAATTTTAAGAAAATGTTTCCCATATCAGACACCATTCGGGATGCTTGGCAAACGGTCCCTAGGGTGGAGGGAGCTATTTCTACCCTGGCTAAGCATACAACTATACCTATTGAGGATAGTTGTGCTTTTAAAGACCCTATGGATAAAAAGTTAGAGGGTCTTCTAAAGAAATTATTTATTAATCACGGTTTTCTTTTACAACCTACGGCTTGCATTGTTCCAGTTACTACTGCAGCTTTTTGGTTTGAGGCTCTAGGCTCTCTGAAGGTTGAGACTCCATTAGATAAAATTTTGGATAGAATTAAGGCTCTCAAGCTAGCTAATTCTTTTATTACTGATGCCGCTTTTCAAATTGCTAAACTAGCGGCAAAAATGCAGGATTTGCCATTTTAGCGCATAGGGCATTATGGCTCAAATCTTGGTCTGCTGATGTGTCATCAAAATCTAAGCTTTTAGCTATTCCTTTTAAAGGTAAGACGCTATTCGGGCCTGAATTGAAGGAAATCATTTCTGACATTACTGGAGGTAAAGGCCATGCCTTACCTCAGGATAAGTCTGTTAAGATGAGGGGTAAACAAAATAATTTTCGTTCTTTTCGAAACTTTAGAGGAGGACCCTCTGCTTCCTCTTCCTCCACAAAGCAGGAAGGGAACTTTGCTCAATCCAAGTCAGTCTGGAGACCCAACCAGGCTTGGAATAAAGGTAAACAATCCAAGAAGCCCGCCGCTGCTACAAAGACAGCATGAAGGGGCGGCCCCCGATCCGGGACCGAACTTAGTAGGGGGCAGACTTTCTTTCTTTGCCCAGGCTTGCCCAGAGACATTCAGGTCCCTTGGGCACTGGAAATCGTGACCCACAGGTATCAACTGGAATTCAAGGATTTTCTCCCGAGAGGGAGATTTAATCTTTCACGATTATCTGTAGCCCAGATAAAAAGAGAGGCGTTCTTACGATGTGTAAAACACCTCTCTACCTTGGGAGTAATTTGTCCCGTTCCAAAACTGGAACAGGGGCAGGGGTTTTACTCAAATCTTTTCGTGGTTCCCAAAAAAGAGGGAACTTTCAGACTCATTTTAGATCTCAAGTGTCTAAACAAGTTTCTCAGAGTTCCATCATTCAAGATGGAGACTATACGAACGATCTTACCAATGATCCAGGAGGGTCAATTTATGACTACTGTGGATTTGAAGGATGCATACCTTTATATCCCTATTCACAAGGATCATCATCAGTTCCTAAGGTTTGCCTTCCTGGACAAACATTACCAGTTCGTGGCTCTTCCCTTCGGGTTGGCCACAGCACCCAGAATCTTCACAAAGGTTCTAGGGTCTCTTCTAGCGGTTCTCAGACCGCAGGGCATAGCAGTGGCGCCTTATCTGGACGATATTTTGATTCAGGCGTCAACTTGTCCTTTGACAAAATCTCACACGGACATAGTATTGTCGTTCCTGAGAACTCACGGTTGGAAGGTGAACATAGAAAAGAGTTCACTAGTTCCACGGACAAGGGTTCCCTTCTTGGGGATTCTGATAGACTCGGTAGACATGAAAATAATTCTGACGGAGGTCAGAAAAACAAAGATTCTAAATATTTGCTGAGCACTTCAGTCCATTCCTCGGCCATCAGTGGCTCAGTGTATGGAGGTCATTGGATTAATGGTAGCGGCAATGGACATCGTTCCGTTTGCCCGCTTTCATCTCAGACCACTGCAGCTGTGCATGATCGGACAGTGGAATGGGGACTATGCGAATTTATCTCCTCAGATAAATCTGGATCAAGAGACCAGAGACTCTCTTCTTTGGTGGTTGTCGCCGCATCACCTGTCCCAGGGGACTTGTTTCCGCAGACCCTCGTGGGTGATAGTGACAACAGACGCCAGCCTACTAGGCTGGGGTGCAGTCTGGAATTCCCTGAAGGCTCTGGGTGTTTGGACTCAGGTGGAGTCTCTACTTACAATCAATATTCTGGAACTGAGAACAATATTCAATGCGCTTCAGGCGTAGCCTCAGTTGGCTTTGACCAAATTCATCAGAGTCCAGTCGGACAACATCACGACTGTGGCATATATCAATCATCAAGGGTGAACAAGGAGTTCCTTAGCGATGATAGAAGATGATAGAAGATAATCCGATGGGCAGAGGCCCACTCTTGTTATCTGTCTGCAATTTACATCCTAGGGGTGGAAAACTGGGAAGCAGATTTTCTAAGTCGTCAGACTTTTCATCCGGGGGAGTGGGAATTCCATCCGGAGGTGTTTGGCTCATTGATTTGCCAATGGGGCAGACCAGAACTGGATCTGATGCCATCTCGTCAGAATGCCAAACTTCCACGTTACGGATCCAGGTCAAGGGATCCCCAGGCCGAACTGATAGATGCCCTGGTAGTGCCTTGGTCGTTCAGCCTAGCTTATGTGTTTCCACCGTTTCCTCTCCTTCCACGCGTGATTGCCCGAATCAAACAGGAGAGAGCTTCAGTAATCCTGATAGCGCCTGCGTGGCCACACAGGACTTGTTATGCGGATCTAGTGGGCATGTCCTATCTGCCACGGTGGAAACTTCCTCTGAGACAGGACCTTCTCATTCAAGGACCTTTTCAACATCCAAATCTAATTTCTTTGCATCTGACTGTTTGGAGATTGAACGCTTGATTCTAGCTAAGCGAGAATTCTCTGATTCGGTCATCGATACTTTGATACAGGCTCGAAAGCTTGTCACTAAAAAAATCTATCATAAGGTATGGTGTAAATATCTTTATTGGTGTGAATCCAAGGGTTACTCATGGAATAAAATTAGGATTCCCAGGATTCTGTCTTTTCTCCAAGAAGGATTAAAGAAAGGGTTATCAGAAAGTTCCTTAAAGGGACAAATTTCTGCTTTGTCAATTTTGCTTCACAAACGTTTGGCAGATGTGCCAGATGTTCAGTCTTTTGTCAGGCTCTAACTAGAATTAAACCTGTATTTAGACCAATTACTTCTCCCTGGAGTTTGAATTTAGTTCTTCGAGTTCTTCAAGGGGTTCCGTTTGAACCCATGCATTCCATAGATATTAAATTGTTATCTTGGAAAGTTCTGTTTTTAGTTGCTATTTCTTCTACTCGAAGAGTTTCTGAGCTTTCAGCGTTACAGTGTGATTCGCCTTATCTTATCTTTCATTCTGATAAGGTGGTTTTACTTACCAAACCTGGATTTCTTCCTAAGGTTGTTTCTAATAAGAATATTAATCAGGAAATTGTTGTTCCTTCTTTGTGTCCTAATCCTTCTTCTAAGAAGGAGCGTCTGTTACATAACCTGGACGTGGTCCGTGCCTTAAAGTTTTACTTACAGGCGACTAAGAATTTCCGTCAATCATCTTCATTATTCATTGTTTATTCTGGAAAGCGTAGGGGTCAGAAAGCTACGGCTACCTCTCTTTCTTTCTTTTTGGCTGAGGAGTATCATCCGCCTGGCATATGAGACTGCTGGACAGCAGCCTCCTGAAAGAATTACGGCTCATTCTACCAGGGCTGTGGATTCCACATGGGCCTTTAAAAACGATACTTCTGTTGAACAGATTTGGAAGACTGCGACTTGGTCGTCCCTTCATTCTTTTTCCAAATTTTATACATTTGATACTTTTGCTTCTTCTGAGGCTGTTTTTGGGAGAAAAGTTCTTCAAGCAGTGGTGCCTTCCGTTTAGGTCTCTGTCTTGTCCCTCTCTTTTCATCCGTGTCCTGTAGCTTTGGTATTGTATCCCACAAGTAAGGATGAAATCCGTGAACTCGTCGTATCTTGTAGAAGAAAAGGAAATTTATTCTTACCTGATAAATTGATTTCTTCTACGATACGACTAGTCCCCGGCCCTCCCTGTCATTTTAAGACAGATTATATTTTATTTTTACAACTTCAGTCACCTCTGCACCTTTTAGCTTTTCCTTTCTCTTCCTAAAACCTTCAGTCGAATGACTGGAGGTGGAGGGGAAGGGAGGAGCTATATTTACAGCTCTGCTGTGGTGCTCTTTGCCACTTCCTGTTAGCAGGAGGATAATATCCCACAATTAAGGATGAAATCCGTGGACTCGTCGTATCGTAGAAGAAATCCATTTATCAGGTAAGCATAAATTTCCTTTTTTTCCGTACCTTGACTTCATCACCATTTTCTTTGTGAGAATTAGATAAGGAATTATATGGAACATATTCTAACTTTAAAGTAATTGCATCAAAGTCCGAATTTATGTGTACAGCCTTGCAATATACAGACGTTCACCAAATTGAGAGAGAACATAAATTTATATATCATAAAGATTCTATAAAATACTTGGGGTGTGAATATCCTACGCCCAAATGTACTATTCTCTTTAAATTACATTGCCTTGCTTAAGTACATTCAACAGGCATTAAATAGTTGGCATAATAAAACACTGTCATGGCGGTGCAGAATTAACTCTATCAAATTGTCTATTTTGCCAAAGATTTTATATCTCTTTCAAACTGTGCCAATCCCAATCTCAGATCAATTCCTTAACAAATAACAAAATACCTTGGCCAGTTATATTTGGCAGGGTGGTCACCCCAGAATAGCAAAGGCAACAATATATAAACCAAGAGAAAAGGGTGTCTCTGTGTCCAAATCTGAGATATTACCGTCTGGCTGTATCACTAGTTCGTATCATTTATTTGTACAAAACCTCTAAACACAAATAATGGGTCTGTCTTGAACATGCTTTAGCAGACGCTGAACAACTAGAAGGCTATTGCTGGTTCCCCCCATGCAAACGAAGCTGGGAACTTCTGTGACTACATTGATCCCTGAGACTTATAAATTATGGGATAAGTATGTACTTAAAATTCTTATAATCTCAACAATACCCCTTTAACCCCATTATTATGTAACCCCAATCTATCAATGAATGTAATATATCCACCTTCCAATTACAATACTCTACAAATAGTCATACCATGTTGCATGGTACTACAGAATGTTTAACTAATATTAAAGGTAAACCTTCAGGATCTGTGTGGAAATATTTTTGGTCATTGGTTTTTATACATTCAGTTGTCTCACTTTCTCACCATCCATATAGATTATAGAAATATCCATAGATCCCTTACAGCCTTCAAACTTTTATGTAACACCACCCATCATACTTGAGGCACACTATTGCTTTATTACAAATTACTTCTAACATACCATTCCAGACACCCCGATCTTATTTTTAAAAATGGGAAGTGGAACTAAATACTCAGATCCCTGAAAATGATTGGTCTATTATATTTAAGAACAATTGCAGATCCTCTTGATCTATTTATTATATGGAAATGGACATGAAATTATTAGGCCGATGGTATCTAACACCTTATAAATTGGCTCTGATATATCATGGTACATAGGCAGTTTGCTGGAGGGGATGTGGGGATACGGACACTTTTTTGCATAAATGGTGGCTATGGCCTAAAATAAATATATAATGCCTAACCTTAATAAAATAAATTAAAAAAGTGATAGGAATCAAACTGCCAGCTAACCCTGTTTCCATAATATTTATCTAATTTCCCAAGATACAGAAAGGCAGTAAACCAAATTTATAGGGGTATGGAAATCTTGTTTTATATATTAGCCCTATAGAAATTGTACTGTTGGGCTAAGCACGATATTTTCTGAAACCTCTGAACAAGGATATTTAGTACTAACGCATATTGTATTATTTATAGTACTTAAAACCATTCAAGAGTATGAAGTAGCCGCAGTCTCTCCATGACGGCATGTAGTGTGGCATTGTTTAACGTTGTGATCTCTTTACAGAGACTCTGGAAAGTCATTAGCCTGCTTGTTTACTCAGCTTGTCCAGATTAGCTGAGAAATGGAAGTTCAAAGCCATCCAAGTCTGCAGGCAGCAGTTTGCCATGACCCAGTTTTGTAGTAAAGCAGACAGATGTTCTCGTTGTCAATGAGCTCGTTACCCTGCTAGATTCAGTGATAATGCCAATTCAACTTTCTATGATTTATTTCATATCTAATCTACTATACCAATTCAGGCTACAACCTTTCATGCTAGAACAACCAACAGTGATTTAATACCCTAATGGCTTTTAACACCATTATTGAACTCCTCGATTACCTGAGTGTGTTCCTTTGAGTTAAATGGCTTTTGTGTGTATATTACTAGTAACCCAGAGGTTAAAGGGACACTGAAAACACATTTTTTTCTTTCATGATTACAGATAGAGCATGAAATTTTAAGCAACTTTCTAATTTACACCTATTATCAAATTTTCTTCATTCTCTTGGTATCTTTATTTGAAATGCAAGAATGTAAGTTTAGATGTCGGCCCATTTTTGCTGAACAACCTGGGTTGTTCTTGCTGATTGGTGGATAAATTCATCCACCAATAAAAAAGTGCTGTCCAGAGTCTAAACCAAAAAAAAAGCTTAGATGCCTTCTTTTTCAAATAAAGATAGCAAGAGAACGAAGAAAAATTGATAATAGGAGTAAATTAGAAAGTTGCTTAAAATTGCATGCTCTATCTGAATCATGAAAGAACATTTTTGGATTTAGTGTCCCTTTAAATCACTATGGTGAGTTAAATTACTGGGATTTTTCTCTGTTGCTGGAACCAATTTAAAAGGGCACTGTACTCATTTTTTTTCTTTTTCACCTAAATTAGTTTTTTTATTATTATTTCATTATGTTTTTTTTTAATGGATGTTTGTTAGCATGTTTAATTGCTGCTCTTTCATATTCACAATAAAAATAATATATATATCAAATCAAGTATGTGTAAAGTCCTCTTCAACCCGTAAAATACCATGTAAATCAATCCATGTTGTTGCCGTTCTGTTATTATTAGGGTAGGATAACCGGATATATAAAGTCATTTTATATAAAGATGGAGGAAAAATCACACAGGCACTTCTTGCTTCTATGGACGTGTATGGCAAGCGCTCAGGAGCTAGTGGAGGTACTACTACTACATCAATGACGTGGCGCTAGAGGAAGTCACAAGCAAGTGAGCTTAGAAATAACGTTTGCATGCGCAAAGGGATCTGCTGCACATTAATGGACTTTGCACATTCAAACGTTTATTATAAGCTCCCTTGTAGTATTATTACATTTACAACACCGTCACTCACAGCCCCCCTCCTTGCACACGTCACGTCAACAGTAATAAATAACTATATATATATATATATATATATATATATATAATGTAAGCAAGCTACACACAAGCTCAACCCTCTGCAGCCCATTGGCTATTTATATATATATATATTGCAGTCTGTGTCCGGTGCACTCACTATTCCCCACTCGTAATTGCCGGTGTTACACCGAGAATGGTTTCCCCTGTGTTTCTGGTTTCCCCTCCCTCTCTGCAAAAATCGGAACTCCGCCCCCCCCTCTATTCAGTTGCTCTCAGCTCAGCCCCTGTAGCTTATCCTGCCCCATTCAGCTAATAATGAATAAAGATATAAGGGCTGCAGCTCCCATCACTCGCATACCTGTAAAATGTTTGTGCAATGGTAGAAATGGTATATCTTTGAAAGAGGGGAGGATTTTATGTGGCATATAATGAATAAAGATATCAGGGCAGGACAAGTGCAGCATAAGTTATTTATTTGTAAATGAATGGGGCAGGTTAAGCTATAGGTGATAGTGATATGCTTTTTTATATATAAAATCATGGCAGCCTCCACGAGCAACACATGTGTGGAGTCTGCCATGTTGTCAAGCGTCTGAGCTCGCTGGAAGCGATGGGACTTACGTCATCAGAGCACTCAGAGAATGCCCAGCGTCTCACTGGCAAGTAGTCAGAAAACGCTCAAAGCGAGTCCCAGTTCGCTTGGAGCGCTTGCCGAACACAGCCTTTATTATACTACACTGATTCTGCTTCCTGTGTCAGGAGGAAGGGGGGGGTAACAAAATGAAAAAAAACTTTATTTACACTTCTGTTAACATATGTATATAGGCTACAACACTGTAAAATCACTCAGTTTATATCTCAACACATGTCCAAAGTTTCAGCTCTCAAATGGAGCCTTTGTCAAGAACGTGTACAACACCAACTGTATTAAAAAAAACTCACCGTAAGTTTACTCCTCCCAACTAATCACATGCACAAATATCACCTAGATGTGACATAATCATTGTTGTTTGAGTTTACAAACATGCCAGACTGTTTGCCTAATAAAGTTTTGTTAAAAAAACAAACAAAAACAAAGCAAGAATCAATCGTTTGTTAAAGGGACACTGTACTTAAAAATGTTCTTTCTCTTGTTAAGTGTATCCAGTCCACGGATCATCCATTACTTGTGGGATATTCTCCTTCCCAACAGGAAGTTGCAAGAGGATCACCCACAGCAGAGCTGCTATATAGCTCCTCCCCTCACTGCCATATCCAGTCATTCTCTTGCAACTCTCAACAAAGATGGACGTAGTAAGAGGAAAGTGGGGTATTATAGTTAGTTTTTTAACTTCAATCAAAAGTTTGTTATTTTTAAATGGTACCGGAGTGTACCGTTTCATCTCAGGCAGCATTAGAAGAAGAATCTGCCTGTGATTTCTATGATCTTAGCAGAAGTAACTAAGATCCATGGCTGTTCTCACATATTCTGAGGAGTGAGGTAACTTCAGAGAGGGAATGGCGTGCAGGTTTTCCTGCAATAAGGTATGTGCAGTTAATATATTTCTAGGGATGGAATTTGCTAGAAAAATGCTGCTGATACCGGATTAATGTAAGTTAAGCCTTAAATGCAGTGATAGCGACTGGTATCAGGCTTATTAATAGATATACACACTCTTATAAAAATGTAATATAAAACGTTTGCTGGCATGTTAATCGTTTTTATATTTGTAGGTGACAAAACTTATTGGGGCCTAGTTTTTTTCCATATGGCTGGTTTGATTTTTGCCTAGAGACAGTTTCCTGAAGCTTTCCACTGTTGCAATATGAGTGGGAAGGGCCTATTTTAGTGCTTTTCTGTGCAGCTAAAAATACTGACAGAGACATTCAGCTTCCCTCTGCATGATACAGGACATCTCTGAAGGGCTCAAAAGGCTTCAAAGTCGTGTTTGAGGAGGGTAACAATCACAGTAGACTGTGGCAGTTGTTGTGACTGTGTTTAAAAAACGTTTTTGTCATTTATTATTCTGTTTTTGTTATTAAGGGGTTAATCATCCATTTGCAAGTGGGTGCAATGCTCTGCTGACTTGTTACATACACTGTAGAAATTTTGTTATTGTAATTGCCTTTTTTCACTGTTATTTCAAATTTTGTCAAAATTTGTTTCTCTTAAAGGCACAGTAACGTTTTTTATATTGCTTGTTAACTTGCTTTAAAGTGTTTTCCAAGCTTGCTTGTCTCATTGCTAGTCTGTACAAACATGTCTGAAACAGAGGATACTTGTTCATTATGTTTAAAAGCCATGGTGGAGCCCCATAGGAGAATGTGTACTAAATGTATTGATTTCACCTTAAACAGTAAAGATCAGTCTTTATCTATAAAAGAATTGTCACCAGAGGGGTCAGTCGAGGGGGAAGTTATGCCGACTAACTCTCCCCACATGTCGGACCCTTCGCCTCCCGCTCAAGGGACGCACGCTAATATGGCGCCAAGTACATCAGGGACGCCCATAGCGATTACTTTGCAGGACATGGCTGCAATCATGAATAATACCCTGTCAGAGGTATTATCCAGATTGCCTGAATTGAGAGGCAAGCGCGATAGCTCTGTGGTTAGACGAGATACAGAGCGCGTAGATGCTGTAAGAGCCATGTCTGATACTGCGTCACAATATGCAGAACCTGAGGACGGAGAGCTTCAGTCTGTGGGTGACGTCTCTGATTCGGGGAGACCTGATTCAGAGATTTATAATTTTAAATTTAAGCTTGAGAACCTCCGTGTATTGCTTGGGGAGGTATTAGCTGCTCTGAATGACTGTGACACAATTGCGGTGCCAGAGAAATTGTGTAGGCTGGATAAATACTATGCAGTGCCGGTGAGTACTGATGTTTTTCCAATACCTAAAAGGCTTACAGAAATTATTAGTAAGGAGTGGGATAGGCCCGGTGTGCCCTTTTCCCCACCTCCTATATTTAGAAAAATGTTTCCAATAGATGCCACTACACGGGACTTATGGCAGACTGTCCCTATGGTGGAGGGAGCAGTTTCTACTTTAGCAAAGCGTACCACTATCCCTGTTGAGGACAGTTGTGCTTTTTCAGATCCAATGGATAAAAAAATTAGAGGGTTACCTTAAGAAAATGTTTATTCAACAAGGTTTTATTTTACAGCCCCTTGCATGCATTGCGCCTGTCACTGCTGCGGCGGCATTCTGGTTTGAGGCCCTGGAAGAGGCCATCCATACAGCTCCATTGACTGAAATTGTTGACAAGCTTAGAACTCTTAAGCTAGCTAACTCATTTGTTTCTGATGCCATTGTTCATTTGACTAAACTAACGGCTAAGAATTCCGGATTCGCCATCCAGGCGCGTAGGGCGCTATGGCTCAAATCCTGGTCAGCTGATGTGACTTCAAAGTCTAAATTACTCAACATTCCTTTCAAGGGGCAGACCTTATTCAGGCCTGGTTTGAAAGAAATTATTGCTGACATTACTGGAGGTAAGGGTCATACCCTTCCTCAGGACAGGGCCAAATCAAAGGCCAAACAGTCTAATTTTCATGCCTTTCGAAATTTCAAGGCAGGTGCAGCATCAACTTCCTCTGCTTCAAAACAAGAGGGAACTTTTGCTCAATCCAAGCAGGCCTGGAAACCTAACCAGTCCTGGAACAAGGGCAAGCAGGCCAGAAAGCCTGCTGCTGCCTCTAAGACAGCATGAAGGAGCGGCCCCCTATCCGACATCGGATCTAGTAGGGGGCAGACTTCTCTCTCTTCGCCCAGGCGTGGGCAAGAGATGTTCAGGATCCCTCGGCGTTGGAGATCATATCTTAGGGATATCTTCTGGACTTCAAAGCTTCTCCTCCACAAGGGAGATTTCACCTTTCAAGATTATCTGCAAACCAGATAAAGAAAGAGGCATTCCTAAGCTGCGTACAAGATCTCCTTGTAATGGGAGTGATCCATCCAGTTCCACGGACGGAACAAGGACAGGGGTTTTATTCAAATCTGTTTGTGGTTCCCAAAAAAGAGGGAACCTTCAGACTAATTTTGGATTTAAAGATCCTAAACAAATTCCTCAGAGTTCCGTCATTCAAGTTGGAAACTATTCGAACCATTTTACCCATGATCCAAGAGGGTCAGTACATGACCACAGTGGACTTAAAGGATGCCTACCTTCACATTCCGATTCACAAGAATCATCATCAGTTCCTGAGGTTTGCCTTTATAGACGGGCATTACCAATTTGTAGCTCTTCCATTCGGGTTGGCTACAGCCCCAAGAATTTTTACAAAGGTTCTGGGCTCACTTCTGGCGGTCCTAAGACCGCGAGGCATAGCGGTGGCTCCTTACCTGGACGATATCCTGATACAGGCGTCAAGCTTTCAAATTGCCAAATCTCATACAGAGATAGTTCTGGCATTCCTGAGGTCGCATGGGTGGAAAGTGAACGAAGAAAAGAGTTCTCTATCTCCTCTCACGAGGGTTTCCTTTCTAGGGACTCTAATAGATTCTGTAGAAATGAAAATTTACCTGATGGAGTCCAGGTTATCAAAACTTCTAAATGCTTGCCGTGTTCTTCACTCCATTCCCCGCCCCACGGTGGCTCAGTGCATGGAAGTAATCGGCCTAATGGCAGCGGCGATGGACATAGTGCCATTCGCGCGCCTGCATCTCAGGCCGCTGCAATTATGCATGCTCAGTCAGTGGAATGGGGATTACACAGATTTGTCCCCTCTACTAAATCTGGATCAGGAAACCAGAGATTCTCTTCTCTGGTGGTTATCTCGGGCCCATCTGTCCAAGGGTGTGACCTTTCGCAGACCAGATTGGACAATTGTAACAACAGATGCCAGCCTTCTAGGTTGGGGTGCAGTCTGGAACTCCCTGAAGGCTCAGGGATCATGGACTCAGGAGGAGAAACTCCTCCCAATAAATATTCTGGAGTTAAGAGTGATATTCAATGCTCTTCTGGCTTGGCCTCAGCTAGCAACACTGAGGTTCATCAGATTTCAGTTGGACAACATCACGACTGTGGCTTACATCAACCATCAAGGGGGAACCAGGAGTTCCCTAGCGATGTCAGAAGTCTCCTAGATAATTCGCTGGGCAGAGACTCACTCTTGCCACCTGTCAGCAATCCATATTCCAAGTGTAGAGAACTGGGAGGCGGATTTTCTAAGTCATCAGACTTTTCATCCGGGGGAATGGGAACTCCATCCGGAGGTGTTTGCTCAATTGGTTCTCCGTTGGGGCAAACCAGAATTGGATCTCATGGCATCTCGCCAGAACGCCAAGCTTCCTAGTTACGGATCCAGGTCCAGGGACCCAGAAGCGGCACTGATAGATGCTCTAGCAGCTCCTTGGTTCTTCAACCTGGCTTATGTGTTTCCACCGTTTCCTCTGCTCCCTTGTCTGATTGCCAAAATCAAACAGGAAAGAGCATCGGTGATATTGATAGCGCCTGCGTGGCCACGCAGGACCTGGTATGCAGACCTAGTGGACATGTCATCCTTTCCACAATGGACTCTGCCTCTGAGACAAGACCTTCTAATACAAGGTCCTTTCAATCATCCGAATCTACTTTCTCTGAGACTGACTGCATGGATATTGAACGCTTGATCCTATCAAAACGTGGCTTCTCCGAGTCAGTAATTGATACCTTAATACAGGCACGAAAGCCTGTCACCAGGAAAATTTACCTCAAGATATGGCGTAAATATCTTCATTGGTGTGAATCCAAGAATTACTCATGGAGTAGGGTTAGGATTCCTAGGATATTGTCCTTCCTCCAAGAGGGTTTGGACAAAGGATTATCAGCTAGTTCTTTAAAGGGACAGATTTCTGCTCTGTCTATTCTTTTACACAAGCGTCTGGCAGAAGTTCCAGACGTTCAGGCATTTTGTCAGGCTTTAGTTAGAATTAAGCCTGTGTTTAAACCTGTTGCTCCTCCATGGAGCTTAAACTTGGTTCTTAAAGTTCTTTTTCTGATGGCTATTTCCTCGGCTCGAAGAGTCTCGGAGTTATCTGCCTTACATTGTGATTCTCCTTATCTGATCTTTCATTCAGATAAAGTTGTTCTGCGTACAAAACCTGGGTTTTTACCTAAGGTGGTTTCTAACAAGAATATCAATCAAGAGATTGTTGTTCCATCATTATGTCCTAATCCTTCTTCAAAGAGTAGACCGTGCCTTGAAGTTTTACTTACAGGCTACTAAAGATTTTCGCCAAACATCTAACCTGTTTGTTGTTTACTCTGGACAGAGGAGAGGTCAGAAGGCCTCTGCAACCTCTCTTTCTTTTTGGCTTCGGAGTATAATCCGTTTAGCCTATGAGACTGCTGGACAGCAGCCTCCTCAAAGGATTACAGCTCATTCTACTAGAGCTGTGGCTTCCACCTGGGCCTTTAAAAATGAGGCCTCAGTTGAACAGATTTGCAAGACTGCAACTTGGTCTTCCCTTCATACTTTTTCCAAATTTTACAAATTTGATACTTTTGCTTCTTCGGAGGCTGTTTTTGGGAGAAAGGTTCTACAGGCAGTGGTTCCTTCCGTTTAAGTTCCTGCCTTGTCCCTCCCATCATCCGTGTACTTTAGCTTTGGTATTGGTATCCCACAAGTAATGGATGATCCGTGGACTGGATACACTTAACAAGAGAAAACATAATTTATGCTTAGCTGATAAATGTATTTATCTTGTAGTGTATCCAGTCCACGGCCTGCCCTGTCCTTTTCAGGCAGGTCTAAATTTTAATTAAACTACAGTCACCACTGCACCCTATGGTTTCTCCTTTCTTGGCTTGTTTCGGTCGAATGACTGGATATGGCAGTGAGGGGAGGAGCTATATAGCAGCTCTGCTGTGGGTGATCCTCTTGCAACTTCCTGTTGGGAAGGAGAATATCCCACAAGTAATGGATGATCCGTGGACTGGATACACTATAAGAGAAATACATTTATCAGGTAAGCATAAATTATGTTTTTGTAATTCAGAAAGAGCATGCAATTTTAAGCAACTTTCTAATTTACTCCTATTATCAATTTTTCTTTGTTCTCTTGCTATCATTATTTGAAAAAGAAGGCATCTAAGCTTTTTTTTGGTTTCAGTACTCTGGACAGCAAGGACAACCCAGGTTGTTCACCAAAAATGGGCCGGCATCTAAACTTACATTCTTGCATTTCAAATAAAGATACCAAGAGAAAGAAGAAAATTTGATAATAGGAGTAAATTAGAAAGTTGCTTAAAATTTCATGCTCAATCTGAATAACGAAAGAAAATTTTGGGTACAGTGTCCCTTTAAATAAGACTGTCAAAATAATCAAATAAATAATCAAATTCTGATCTCCCCTCCTACACATTGCATTCAAGCTTGACTGGAAAATCAGCACTTATCTATAATTTAAGAAGAAAAGGTTCCCCTTTTTGGGGGTAGTGCAGATGTTATTTTGAATTTTCCCACTTTACACAAGTGAGAACTGATACTCTGGCTTAAGCATGTTTTTTGTTGTTGCATTTAAAGGAACAAGAAATACCAAGGGCCAGAGCATAACTTTTTAAAACAGTTTCCAATGTGCTATTATCAAATTTACTGGTATGGTATTCTTTGTTGAAGAGAATACTTACGTAAGTAGTGTGGCTAGAGAACTAAATGTCATCAGTTTTGCAAGAATAATTTTGAGCACTAGATGAGTTGTACAATGTATAACATTGTTAAAAGCATTTTTGCAAAACTGCTGACATATAATGCTTCGGACAGGTGCAATGAACTTACCTTCATGGTTTTCAACAAAGGATACCATGAGAATGAAGAAAATGTGAAAATAGTAGTAATTGGAAAATTTCTTAAAAGTGCATTCTCATGAATCATGAAAGAAAAACTTGGGTTTTATGTCCTTTTTTAAACTGGCATGATTCAGTTCAAACTAATGATACTAAAAAATGTAAATTGGAGAAGTTATTTACAGCTGTTGGCCACAAGATGATCAAATCTGTTTTTGGGTCATAATCTTAGTCTTTCTTCTTATGTTTTTATCATTTTCTTTATTTCTGTCCATGAGTTTGTGCCTAGCTAGTTTCTTTTGCAGCTTTTAAAGGGAAAAGTTACGACCTTACTCCGTTGCAACTCACAACGAATGGACTTGTTGCAATTTTTTTTACTAATTCAGTTTGTTAAACCCTCTATTATGTTTTACATATTTTTGCAGTACATATTATTTTTTATATTATTTAGTTCCGGTTTATTTCAAGTTTTAGTGTTTTTTTTAATGTTTTTGTTTCTCACAAGGTATGGTATGCAGAGTAACGTGAAGATACTTTATTAGTATTTTTAAAGGGACAGTCTACACCTTGGTCATCTTAAAGTTTTACCTTTAGATTAAGCTGCAAATAGTCCCCCGCACCTTTTCTATATCATGCAGCAGGAATGGTAAAAAAGTTATTTTAAAATGAATATTGTTTCTGGCCACTTTAAAATGGCTTCCAAGCTCAGCCCACTGATGACATCTTGATCTGGGCTGCATATGGCATCCAATCACAAAAGACTCACTAGTTGGATTCAACAGACTGTCAGTGCTATTCAGCAGAGTGCCTAGATGCAGCCCAGATCGTGATATCATCAGTGGGCAGAGCTTGGCAGCCATTTCAAACTGGCCAGAAACAATATTCATTTTAAAATAAAAATGTTACTGTTCCTGCTGAATGATATAGAAAGGGTGCAGGAGACTATTTGCAGCTTAATCTAAGGTAAGACTTTAAGATGACTGACCGTCCCTTTAAGCACTAATAGCCCAAATAAGAAAAGATGCAAGTAGCCAGGCGCTCTGCTTTGTAATCACAAGGCATAGTGTGCTGCTGCTGTTCAAGGAAATACGGAGCATCATCTTGCTAACAGCGTGAGTGCGCTTCTAGAGGAGTCTGGTTTCCATAGAAACCAGTGAAACTGGGAAGTAGGCCTTGATTAGAGCCCTCCTGAGATCATAAGGCAAAGCTTTACAATGAAGCGTTCCCCGGATCACCTTTATCTTTTTAAGCCACTGCTAAGTTTTAAAATGGACTTATTTTTTGCATGTGGAAGAACATAATCATAACAGCTGACCCAAAATGCAAATGCATAACATATATATATATATACTTTGTTAATTCAGTTTATTTTCTGTACATCTGGTTTGGGGAAAGTAGCTCACAAAAGTTTGTTTTTAATCTCAGGAGCATCCATTTTTCAGAACACAAAAACTGTAAAACATATTTAAATGCCTTCTTTTAGATGCAACAAAAAGAATGTTTTAATTTCTCTTTAAACATTAAAATGGCGTTGCAGTTTTGTGTTAAGATTAGTGTCCGTAAAAGAATGAGTGCTGCATGTTGTCGCCTAGGTTTCCTTCTTGGCTACGGCTAATTAGGGAGAATTATAAATGGGTCACTACTAGAGTGTGCAATCAGTGTAACAAAGTCTGGGTTCTGCACTTCAAACTGTTAAAGAGACAGAGCACTGTATTTTTCTCCCTTTAATGCTTTGTGCTGCAATATACATTTTAAATACTTTAGACATTAGGTTTTTTTTTTTCCTTACAAAATATGAGTTGGGAGTTTACATCTCTTAAATGATTACATTTCAGTATATTGTGTGGTTAAATCTGTTGTTTAATGAAACCACTTCAAGATAATAGCATAAGTGAAGTGGAAAAGGTTACCATTTTCAAGTAATACATTAGAAGGTAGATTGCTGCCATCTACTGGTTATGAGAATTATTTGGTCAAGATTTATTTTACTAATATTCAGTTATATAGGCAGTAGTCAGAAACTCCTAATTAAAGTGTATTTGTTTGTTATAGCCCATACATTTTGTACTGATTGAAAAAGTCAACATCTGTTACCATTATTTATTTTCTTAGCTTCTGATTTAATGGTTTGTATTAAATTATTATATTTGCAATAGAAACTTAAAATGAAGAAATAAAACATGATATTAAACATGACCTCTCTATAGTCTATACTAGGAAGACGTTGCAGTGGACAAATATAAAAAAAAAAATTACAAGTTTTTTGAATCTATGTGACTAGCAACTTTAGTAATATTTTCAACCACTGAAAATGTGTTTGTAAGTATATATATATATGTGTGTGTGTGCGTATGTATGTATGTGTGTATATATATATATTAAGGGGACAGTATACTGTAAAAATTGTTTCCCTTAATGTGTTTCCAAATACTTTTTAACCAGCTGCAGAGTATAACATGTATGAGAATTTGCTTTTTAAGGTTTATTTGTGTATATGAAGTAGCTGATTTTGTGTTTTGAAGCCACAACCAATACTGCTCGTAAACCAATGACCAATACTTGGAGAGAACAATAGAAAATTACAATTTTATTACCTTATCTCTTCTATAACCCACCGGGAGTGTAATTTCTTCTACTGGCTGTGTTTACACAGTTTGGCCTTGAGGCCAAAAACTTTCAGAATAGGTGGGGATACCACAGGCTAAATCAACTATTTCAAATGCCAATATAAGGGTAATAGAAATACTTGTAAACAATTTAATACACTCCAGCAGGTAAAGTGGATGATTGGGAACAAATTAAAGGGGAAAACATTTTTGAGTAAACTGTCCCTTTAAGTACTGTGCAAAATTCTTAAGACGCCATTAGATTTGTTGTTTTAGCAATGGTATAATGACCATATATAATTATTTCTCAGTCTCTTTATTAGAATACTACCAGAAAATACTGGATATTGGTATGCAGTATTAAAACCCCCACAGAAAAAACAGCTTCTATAGGCTAAAGTGGCAAGTATTTAGTGTAACCCCCCCTTACATTTGAGCAATAGCAGGAACCTGGCTCTCGTAAACCTAAATGGAATGGAACCCTAATTAATGTCATTGTTAACGCCTATTTGTCCTACTATTTCATGTCAAAATAACTGCTGTGAAAAAGGTCTATTACACCAGGTTTGTGGTAGACATACACGTGGTATTAGTTTAATTAATTGAATGCTTGCTAACAAGACCAACTTTTAATCACATCATTCCATTCAAAATGCCAAAGATCACAGAATTTGACAGACCTAAAATCATTCAGCAAGCCCACTCTCAAAGGGACATCGGCAAACAAACTGGATACTCAAGATGTGCTATTCAAGCTGTTATAAAGAAATTTGAAAAATCAGGATAGGTCAAGGACAAAAAAGGGGACTGTAAGGCCAAGAAAACTTTCAAAATCTGATTAGAAGTTTCTTCTTTGAGAGACCGGAAGAAGTCCAGCAAGGACCTGGCTCAGCATCTGGTAGGAACCCGACTCAGTATCTGGCAGGTTCATCGGAATGCCAAGTTGACCTTTCACCGTCTGAAGAAGCTTTATTAGGAATGGTCTTTGTGGTTAGCAGCTAAGAAACCACTTTTTCAGAAAGGGAACAGGGTAAAATGACTAAGATATGCTAAACCTCACAATATTGTAATGAAGATCAATGGAAAAGAGTATAAAGGAGTGACAAATCCAAGTTTCAACATTTTGAGTCGATTGTCAACAATATGTGAGAAGAAGAGTTGGAGAGATAGAAGAATGAGTGCTTGCGCCCTTCAGTGAAACATGGTGGAGGGTCGGTCCTGATTTGGGGCTGCATTTCTGCCAGTGGTGTTGGCGATATTTTCCGAATTGATGGTATCATGAATGCTGAAAAGTACAGACAGGTTTTTATTCAAAATGCCATTCCTTCTGGAAAGTGCCTGATTGGGAATGGTTTTATGTTTCAGCATGATAACAATCCCAAGCACACTGCTAATGTGAAATCATATTTGGAGAGAAAAAACAGCTGATAAAACAGTGACAGTCATGGACTGGCCTCCACAGGATTAAAACCTGAATATTATAGAGGCATTATGGGATCATAATGCCTCTAAAGAAGAACTCTGGAAAGTGTTGAATGAAGCGTAGTATAATATACTACAGGATTATTTCAGAAAACGTCAGGACAGTCTCCCCAAAAGAGTTTAAAATGTGCTTAGTGCCAAGGGAGATCACACTAAATACTGACTTTTGCCTGAAGAAGCCATTTTGTTCTGAAAATTTAGTTTTTTTTATATTTTGTGTACTTATTTCCTGTATTTTATTTTTGTATCTTAATAAAGAGACCGAAAAATAAATATGGATGGTCATTTAAACTTTGCTAAAACAACAAATGGTGACCTAAGACTTGTGCACAGTACTGTGTGTGTATGTATGTATATATGTGTATGTGTGTGTGTGTGTATATATATATATATATATATATATATATATATATATATATATATATATAATTTGAACATTGCTTCAGTATAATTAACTTAATGCAAATTAAATTAGCTACAAAATCTCCAAAGTATTAGCCTAAATTAAGTGTTTTGTTAAATTTATCTTGGGTTAATATTTTGACCCTCCATTTTTGTCTTCAGTCAGCGGTTGGAGATTCGGGCTCAGGTTGCAGATGCTTTTTTGGCAAAGTTCCAGCTTACATCCGATGAAATGAATGTTCTCCGAGGCAGTCGAGAAGGACCCTTAACAGCGGTAATAATGACATTTTTTTTCTTATTATTGACTAACATTTTTATTGTAATATTTACAATATATTTGTCACTGTTTTTAATCCTTTTTAATATATGCAGTTTATTGAAATGTAAACCAAATATTTATTTTTTATAGGAATTTTTCAAAGTATTGGAAAGAGTTAAACAAATCCACAATGATGTAAAGCTACTTCTGCGAACAAACCAACAAACAGCAGGGTAAGTTAGAGTGCATTATTGGTAAGACAACACCAGTTTTTTGTTAATCACATAATTCAGCATTGTGTACCAACTATTTAAATTGATGTTGTTATTTATGTATATTAGCAAAGTTTACAGGGCTTTGCACAGCAATCTAGGATGTACCCCTTGAAAAGCCTGGTGGTCCCCTATGTTTAATTAAACAGTTTGCCCTAGCTGACAAGTTCTGTGCTACCAATATTGCTTGACCATACTAGGATTAGCACACAATCTGGTATTAAAAGTCAATGGTAAAACAGAATTACCAGAAAATGTTGAGCACAGCCGACATCCATTTAGTGCACCCTATATTTTCAATGGATATCGTGACCATGCTGCTGAACATTGCTCTTATTACAAGTTGAAAGTTATGTTGCACTGAAACTATTAACAAGTTATCAACTTGAGACCTGAAGTATAACAAAACACATGTAAAACACATTAGTTAGTAAATAATTACACACACACGCACTTATATATATGTGTGTGTGTGTATATATAATATATATATATATTTCTCTCCTAAGATATGGAGAGTCCACAACGTCATTCAATTACTAGAGGGAATATCACTCCTGGCCAGCAGGAGGCAAAGAGCACCCAAGCAAAGCTGTTAAGTTTCACTCCCCTACCCATAATCCCCAGTCATTCTTCTTCATCTCTGTCAATGGAGGAGGTGAAGTTTGCTGTCTGAAGAAATTAATTCCTTTTTCGGGTACTTTTCCCTACAATCAAGGATTTGGGTTTTGCTGAGTCCACGTCAATCTCTTCAGTAGAGTAGTGGTGGCTTTTAAGCAGTTAGGACGTTGTGAGGTAGTCCTTGCTTTGTTTCCTAACACATTGCTGCCCATAGTACAGAAAGCCAAAGTTGGTTACTCTGTTGTTTCTTTTTCTACAGGTCTCTGTAAGGAGTATGTGTCCGTTCACGCCTTGTGAGCTGTCTTCCTGCCGGACAGCTAGACTGCAGGTAAGTGCTTTTGTCTTCTAGGTCTTGGAGACTTGCACTTCAGAAGAACATGTCATATGCACTAGATGAAGACATTTTTAAGATCCTTAATACAGGATTTTCTTTGGCAGTGGGCAAGCACATTTTGTATGTTGAGACTAGGGGTTAATCTTCCCTCTATTGGGACGGTTTTCCTCTTTGGGCTAATTTTGTTGAAATACTTTTAGTATGTGTGTGGCTTATGCTTTATACAGGGATTTATGTATAAACTTAAAATTTTGCAGTTGGTTTTCTTTGCTTGCTTAGCTAGAACAGGCTAACTGACAGACTGTTTGAGCCGTTAGAGGAGATCAGTCTCTTCAGTGTTGATCTATTATATGATTGTTTTAGAGACTTCTGGCAGCCAAATTGTGTATTAAAATTCTTAAAGTGACAGTGTATTTAAAAAAAGTAATACAATTTGGGGAATTTTTTATTTAGTATTATGGACATGGACCAACTTTGTGTCTTTTGACAAATGCTTGTTATACCTTGAGACACAAATTGTTTTGTCTATGCAATTATGTGCTGCATGCTTAGCTAGAAAACTTAAATTTAAAGAAAAATTGTTCCTCTTTGAGCCCAATGTCTCTCAGGATGATGCTGTTCAGGCAATGCCATAGCATACTCCTCAAATGTCCCAAGCCTCTATGGCGTCACATACAGTGCCCTTCAGTTCCTCTCAGCCTCCTGGAGGAGTTTATTTGCCTGCACAGGTATCTTCTGCGGTATCTGCGGCGTTATCTGTTTTTCCTATGCTGGGAAAATGCAAGAGGACATTTAGACATTCCGATAGTAAGGTTTCTGTTCCACCTACTGCTACGCAGGTTGCCCTTCCTCATAAGTCTGATGAGGAGGATACGTCAGTAGCCTCTCAGGGTGAAATCTCAGATTCGGACAGTATAATTCCTTTATCTGATACTGAAGAAGTAAACTTCAGATTTAAGCTTGAACACCTTTGTGGACTATTAAAGGAGGTATTGGCTACTTTGGACGACTCTGACTCTTCTGCCGTTGTCAACCCTAAAAAATCTAGTAAACTTATCAAATACTATGATGTTCCTTCCTCTGTGGAAGTATTTCCTGTTCCAGACCATGCGATGGAGATAATTTCACAGGAATGGGAGAAGCCAGGGATACCTTTTTCCCCATCTCCCATTTTTAAAAAGATGTTTCCTGTTGCTGATTCCATCAAAGATTCATGGCGCACGGTACCTAAAGTAGAAGGGGCTATTTATACTCTGGATAAGAGAACTACCATCCCTCTAGAGGATAGCTGCTCCTTTAAGGATCCCATGGACAAGAAGCTGGATGCTTATTTGAAAAAGATGTATGTTCACCAGGGTCTTCAATGGCAACCTGCAGTCTGTATTGCCACAGTAGCAAGTGCTGCATCTTATTGGTGCAATGCCTTGTCTGAATCAATTTTAGTAGGGACTCCGTTAGAGGAGATCCAAGCTAGGATTAAGGCTCTCAAACTAGCCAATTCCTTTATTTCTGATGCCAACATGCAAATTATTAGACTTTGTGGCTAAAATCTTGGTCAGCTGATGTTACCTCCAATTCCAAGCTTCTGGCGCTTCCTTACAAGGGTAAAACCTTGTTTGGATCTGGCAGAAATATTTTCTGATATTACGGGTGAAAAAAGGGTCTTTTATTCCACAAGATAAGAAGGGCGTCAAAGTAATTTTCATTCCTTTAGTAACTTCAAAAGTCAAAAGTCTTCCTCTCCCTCTTCCAAGCAGGAGCAGCCCAAGTCCTCTTGGAAGCCCAATCAGTCTTGGAACAAGGGGAAGCAATCAAAGAAACCCTCTGCTGAGTCAGCATGAAGGGTTGGCCCCCGGTCCGGGATCGGATCAAGTGGGGGGCAGACTTTCCCTGTTTTGTCAAGCATGCATACGAGATGTCCCAGATCCTTGGGCTGTGGACATAGTACCTCAGGGTTACAAAATAGAATTCAAAACTTTTCTTTCCAGGGGCAGATTCCATCTCTCTGCAGACCAGGTAAAAAGAGAGGCATTTTTGAATGGCGGTCAGGACCTTTCCTCCTTGGGAGTGATTGTTCCAGTTCAAGTAAGGGAACAGGCTTTAGGATTCTATTCAAATCTGTTTGTGGTTCCCAAAAAAGAGGGAACTTTTCGACCAATTTTAGACCTAAGGTGTCTCAACAAGTTTCTCAGGGTACCATCCTTCAAAATAGAAACCATTTGTTCCATTGGTTCAGGTGGGTCAGTTCATGACGACCATAGATCTGAAGGATACGTATCTTCATGTTCCCATTAACAGGGATCATCACAAGTTCCTAAGATTCGCATTTCTAGACAAACACTTTCAATTTGTGGCTCTTCTGTTTGGACTTGCGACAGCTCCCAGAATATTCTCAAAGGTTCTTGGGACTCTCTTGGCAGTGATCAGGTCTCTGGGAATTGCAGTGGAGCCCTACCTGGACGACATATTGGTTCAGACGCAATCTTTTCAACAAGTAAACTCTCATACAGAGATCTTGTTGTCTTTTCTATGTTCCCACGGATGGAAAGTGAATCTGGAAAAGAGTTCCCTTGTTCCAGCTACAAGGGTGGTTTTCTTAGGGACCATAATAGATTCCCTATCTATGAAAAATGTTCTGACGAAGGTCAGAAAATCCAAAGTTCTCTCCTCTTGCCTCTCTCTACAGTCTACTGTTTGGCCATCAGTGACTCAATGCATAGAGGTAATTGGTCTGATGGTTGCTTCCATGGACATCATTCCCTTTGCTCGATCCCATTTGAGAGCTCTGCAATTATGCATGCTCCTTCAATGGAACGGAGACCATTCGGATCAGTCTCAGAGGATAGATCTAGACCAGTCGACAAGAGACTCTTTCCCTTAGTGGCTTTCTCAGGATCATCTGTCTTAGGGCACATTCTTCTAGAGACCTTCCTGGGTGATTGTGACCACGGACGCCAGCCTGCTAGGCTGGAGAGCAGTCTGTGACTCATTAAAGGTGCAAGGACTATGGACACAACAACACAATTGTTGTCTATCTGCCATCCACATTCCTAGAGTGGACAACTGGGAAGCGGATTTCCTGAACAGACAGACATTTCATCCCTGGGAGTGGGCTCTCCATCAGGAGATGTTCTCCAGGTTAACCCTCAAATGGAGGGTGCCGGAGTTGGATCTGATGGCGTCTCTGCAGAACGCCAAGCTTCCAAAGTACGGTTCAAGGTCAAGAGATCCTCAGGCAGCTCTGATAGATGCTCTGGCAGTTCCTTGGGATTTCGATCTAGCATACCTGTTTCCTCCGTTTGCGCTCCTTCCACGAGTTATTGCTCATATCAAACAAGAGAGAGCATTAGTAGTTCTAATAGCTCCTGCATGAACTCTCAGGATCTAGTATACAGACCTAGTGAAGATGTCATCTCAGCCGCCTTGGAGGTTGCCTCTGAGGAAGGACCTTCTAACTCAGGGTCCATTCCTCCATCCAAATTTCGTTTCTCTGAAGCTGACTGCTTGGAGATTGAACATTTAGTTCTGTCTTAGCGTGGATTTTCTGACTCAGTTATTGAAACCATGATCCAGGCTCGCAAGTCTGTTACTCAAAAAAAAAACAACTATATATATATAGTGATTTGTTTTGCTTATGAGTCTGCTGGACAGCAGCCTCCTGAGAGAATTACAGCTCATTCCACTAGGACTGTCTCCTCTTCTTGGGCTTTCAAAAATGAAGCTTCGGTGGAACAGATTTGTAAGGCTGCGACTTGGTCCTCTGCATACTTTTTCCAAATTTTCCAAATTTATACTTTTGCCTCGGCTGAGTCCTCTTTTGGGAGAAAGGTTCTTCAAGCGGTGGTGCCTTCTGTTTAGGTCTGCCTGTCTTGTTCTCCCTCACTGCTCATTCTGTGTCCTCTAGCTTGGGTATTGGTTTCCACTAGTAATTGAATGACGTTGTGGACTCTCCATATCTTTTTTTTTTTTAAACTTTATTTATAATCCAGACTCGTCACAATATGGAAATCACAATATCCAATACAGCAAAATTTACATTTGTATGATACAAAGAGGGAATTCGACAACCCTCATCCCCCAAAATATGAGGGAGAGAGCCTTCCCCATGTAGATTATCTCCACACTGAAACGTTAATCTGGTTCTTTTCCTTTTTCTATAAAACATCAAACAACTAATACAAACCATAAAACAGTAAGTGCACGGCCTAAACAATCCTATTGAATCCCTCCACTCCAGGGGGGGAGGGCGGGGGGCAGAACCCCCTGGCACCTTTATCCAAGGAAGAAATGGTCTACTATGGAGCAGGACATGTGTGGTCAGATTGACAGGGGGGGGGGGCAACGATGGAGAGGGACACCACTTCCCTCGCAAATTTTCCTCTAATATAAACGTTGAGTTGCGAAAGGGATAAAGTATTTTATGTCTTACTTGTGGAGAGATGTACAATAAATATGGTTCCCATTTGTGAATATAAATTTTGATTCTCCTGTCAAGGTCTCCCTGTACGTCCGCCTGCTCCAACAGGGCCTGGGTGTGTACCGCCCCTATCAGTTTCTTGAAGGGCGGGGCCTTATCTTTTACCCAATATTGCATGATTAGTCTCTGAGAGAGTAAAATCACAGAGTTTAGAAATTTCTGATGTTGAGGTGTAACCCCCAAATCAGTCAGGAAAATAATATTGGAGGAAGTTAAAGCTATCTCCTGCTGGAGTACCCTCTGGAGCCAAAACCTGATTTTACCCCACAGTCTTTTTAGTTTGGGACAGTCCCATATCAAATGTATGAGGTCAGGTGATGCAAGGGAGCACTTGTTACACTTGTCTACTGCCTGAGGGACCCATCTAAGTCTTAATTTGGGGAGAATATATGCATGATGCATTAGTTTAGTGTGTGCCTCTCTTGAATAAGCTGAGAGAGTGGCTGCCCTAACTCTCTGAAAGCTAGCTGTAATCTCCTGTGTCGTAATCAATATGTCTCTTGTCTCCTGCCATTTGTTATGTATTGTTTGAAGGACAGACTGCTCTAAGTGATTTGTGATTTCGTTGTATATGCGAGTTATGGAGTGTGATCCCTGTTTCGTCATGCAGACTAACCTATCCATGCTAGAATTTGTGTTAGTAAGCTGGTTATCTGAGAAGAGAGCCCTAGCAAAGTGCCTACACTGAAAATATGCAAACATGGTATCAGAAGGGATAGCATAAGTTTCTCTTAGCTCTTGGAAGGGGAGAACCTGAAGCGTGCTAGGATTAATGATATACGCAATAGAGGTCAGGCCAGAGGCCTTCCATCTCTGAAAGGCCCGAGTGGTGAAACCAGGTATGAACCTAGGGTTTCCCTATATAGGTAGGTATTTGGTCACTTTATGGTCTATTTTCCAGAATCGACATAACTTGTGCCATGCCCTCAGCGGGTCTCTAAACAGTATTTTCTGAGAGATGTGATGGGGCAAACCAGGCAAGGTAGAGTGTGGGAGATAGGCTAAATTCAACGGTGATGCACAATCCGCCTCCACAGCGTTTGTAAAATATTCAGATCCAGTCAACCAACCAAGAACTAGCTTAGTTAACGTTGCCCAATTGTACCACTGAATGTTTGGGAAACGAAGCCCCCCCGCCTCCAGTGGCATAGATAGTTTGGTTATGTTGATCCTATGCCTCTTTTGATTCCACACAAAAGAGGCAAAAGTAGAAGAGATAACCTGTATGTCCCTGTTGTGAAGTAGAAGAGGAAGCATTTGCAAGGGATACAAGATTTTCTGTAGAATTACCATTTTCAATAGGTGGATTCTACCATGGAGGGAGAGGGGAAGACCCCTCCAACCCCGGATGGTGTCCTGTGAACTGAGTATGACTTTTGGAATATTGAGATGGTAAATATGTTTGGGGTCCACATGCAAGTGAATCCCGAGGTACTTAAAGGACCCATCTGTGATTTCTCTTGTTAAGTGTATCCAGTCCACGGATCATCCATTACTTGTGGGATATTCTCCTTCCCAACAGAAAGTTGCAAGAGTATCACCCACAGCAGAGCTGCTATATAGCTCCTCCCCTAACTGCCATACCCAGTCATTCTCTTGCAACTCTCAACAAAGATGGAGGTAGTAAGAGGAGAGTGGTGTATTATAGTTAGTTTTTTTCTTCAATCAAAAGTTTATTATTTTTAAATGGTACCGGAGTGTACTATTTTATCTCAGGCATTTAGAAGAAGAATCTGCCTACGTTTTCTATGATCTTAGCAGAAGTAACTAAGATCCACTGCCGTTCTCACATATGTCTGAGGAGTGAGGTAACTTCAGAGGGGGAATGGCGTGCAGGTTATCCTGTAATAAGGTATGTGCAGTTCAATTTTTCTAGGGATGGAATTGCTAGAAAATGCTGCTGATACCGGATTAATGTAAGTTAAGCCTAAATACAGTGATTTAATAGCGACTGGTATCCGGCTTATTACCAGAGATACATACTCTTATAAAAGTGCAATATCAAACGTTTTGCTGGCATGTTTAATCGTTTTTATACATGCTTGGTGATAAAACTTATTGGGGCCTATTTTTTTTCAACATGACTGGCTTGATTTTTGCCTAGAAACAGTATCCTGAGGCTTTCCACTGTTGTAATATGAGTGGGAGGGGCCTATTTTAGAGCTTTTCTGCGCAGCTAAAATTACAAACAGAGACATTCAGCTTCCCTCAGCAGTTCCCTGCATGATACAGGACTTCTCTGAAGGGCTCAAAAGGCTTCCAAAGTCGTGTTTGAGGAAGGTAACACCAACAGTAGAGCTGTGACAGTTGTTGTGACTGTTTTAAAAAACGTTTTTTTCATTTGTTATTCCGTTTTTGGTATTAAGGGGTTAATCATCCATTTGCAAGTGGGTGCAATGCTCTGCTAACTTGTTACATACACTGTAAAAATTTCGTTAGTGTAACTGCCTTTTTTCACTGTTATTTCAAATTTTGACAAAATTTGTTTTTCTTAAAGGCGCAGTAATGTTTTTTATATTGCTTGTTAACTTGGTTTAAAGTGTTTTCCAAGCTTGCCAGTCTCATTCCTAGTCTGTACAAACATGTCTGATACAGAGGAAACTATTTGTTCATTATGTTTAAAAGCCATGGTGGAGCCCCATAGGAGAATGTGTACTAAATGTATTGATTTCACCTTAAACGGTAAAGATCAGTCTTTATCTATAAAAGAATTGTCACCAGAGGGTTCTGTCGAGGGGGAAGTTATGCCGACTAACTCTCCCCACGTGTCGGACCCTTTGCCTCCCGCTCAAGGGACTCACGCTAATATGGCGCCAAGTACATCAGGGACGCCCATAGCTATTACTTTGCAGGACATGGCTGCGATCATGGATAATACCCTGTCAGCGGTATTAGCCAGATAGCCTGAATTTAGAGGCAAGCGCGATAGCTCTGGGGTTGACGAAATACAAAGCGCGTAGATGCTGTAAGAGCCATGTCTGATACTGCGTCACAATATGCAGAAGCTGAGGACGGAGAGCTTCAGTCTGTGGGTGACATCTCTGACTCGGGGAGACCTGATTCAGATATTTCTAATTTTAAATTTAAGCTTGAGAACCTCCGTGTATTGCTTGGGGAGGTGTTAGCTGCTCTGAATGACTGTGACACAATTGCAGTGCCAGAGAAATTGTGTAGACTGGATAAATACTATGCAGTGCCGGTGTGTACTGATGTTTTTCCAATACCTAAAAGATTTACAGAAATTATTAATAAGGAGTGGGATAGACCGGGTGTGCCGTTTTCCCCCCCTCCTATATTTAGAAAAATGTTTCCAATAGACGCCACTACACGGGACTTATGGCAGACGGTCCCTAAGGTGGAGGGAGCAGTTTCTACTTTAGCAAAGCGTACCACTATCCCGGTTGAGGACAGTTGTGCTTTTTCAGATCCAATGGATAAAAAATTAGAGGGTTACCTTAATAATGTTTATTCAACAAGGTTTTATTTTACAGCCCCTTGCATGCATTGCGCCTGTCACTGCTGCGGCGGCGTTCTGGTTTGAGGCCCTGGAAGAGGCCATCCATACAGCTACATTGACTGAAATTATTGACAAGCTTAGAACACTTAAGCTAGCTAACTCATTTGTTTCTGATGCCATTGTTCATTTGACTAAACTAACGGCTAAGAATTCTGGATTCGCCATCCAGGTGCATAGGGCGCTATGGCTTAAATCCTGGTCAGCTGACGTGACTTCAAAGTCTAAATTACTCAACATTCCTTTCAAGGGGCAGACCTTATTCGGGCCTGGTTTGAAAGAAATTATTGCTGACATCACTGGAGGTAAGGGTCATACCCTTCCTCAGGACAGGGCCAAATCAAGGGCCAAACAGTCTAATTTTCGTGCCTTTCGAAATTTCAAGGCAGGTGCAGCATCAACTTCCTCTGCTTCAAAACAAGAGGGAACTTTTGCTCAATCCAAGCAGGCCTGGAAATCTAACCAGTCCTGGAACAAGGGCAAGCAGGCCAGAAAGCCTGCTGCTGCCTCCAAGACAGCATGAAGGAACGGCCCCCTATCCGGCAACGGATCTAGTAGGGGGCAGACTTTCTCTCTTCGCCCAGGCGTGGGCAAGAGATGTTCAGGATCCCTGGGCATTGGAGATCATATCTCAGGGATATCTTCTGGACTTCAAAGCTTCTCCTCCACAAGGGAGATTTCACCTTTCAAGATTGTATGCAAACCAGATAAAGAAAGAGGCATACTTACGCTGCGTGCAAGACCTCCTAGTAATGGGAGTGATCCATCCAGTTCCGCATGACGGAACAAGGACAGGGTTTTTATTCAAATCTGTTTGTGGTTCCCAAAAAAGAGGGAACCTTCAGACCAAATTTGGATCTAAAGATCTTAAACAAATTCCTCAGAGTTCCATCTTTCAAAATGGAAACTATTCGGACCATCCTACCCATGATACAAGAGGGTCAGTACATGACCACAGTGGACTTAAAGGATGCCTACCTTCACATTCCGATTCACAAGAATCATCATCGGTTCCTAAGGTTTGCCTTTCTAGACAGGCATTACCAATTTGTAGCTCTTCCCTTCTGGTTGGCTACAGCTCCGAGAATTTTTATAAAGGTTCTGGGCTCCCTTCTGGCGGTTCTAAGACCGCGAGGCATAGCGGTGGCTCCTTATCTAGACGACATCCTGATACAGGCGTCAAACTTTCAAATTGCCAAGTCTCATACAGAGATAGTTCTGGCATTTCTGAGGTCGCATGGGTGGAAAGTGAACGAGGAAAAGAGTTCTCTATCTCCTCTCACAAGAGTTTCCTTCCTAGGGATTCTTATAGATTCTGTAGAAATGAAAATTTACCTGACGGTGTCCAGGTTATCAAAACTTCTAAATGCTTGCTGTGTTCTTCACTCCATTCCGCGCCCTGCGGTGGCTCAGTGCATGGAAGTAATCGGCTTAATGGTAGCGGTGATGGACATAGTACCATTTGCGCGCCTGCATCTCAGACTGCTGCAGTTATGCATGCTCAGTCAGTGGAATGGGGATTACACAAATTTGTCCCCTCTACTAAATCTGGATCAGGAAACCAGAGATTCTCTTCTCTGGTGGTTATCTCGGGTCCACCTGTCCAAGGGTATGACCTTTCGCAGGCCAGATTGGACGATTGTAACAACAGATGCCAGCCTTCTAGGTTGGGGTGCAGTCTGGAACTCCCTGAAGGCTCAGGGATCATGGACTCAGGAGGAGAAACTCCTCCCAATAAATATTCTGGAGTTAAGAGCAATATTCAATGCTCTTCTAGCTTGGCCTCAGTTAGCAACACTGAGGTTCATCAGGTTTCAGTCGGACAACATCACGACTGTGGCTTACATCAACCATCAAGGGGGAACCAGGAGTTCCTTAGCGATGTCAGAAGTCTCCAAGATAATTCGCTGGGCAGAGACTCACTCTTGCCACCTTTCAGCGATCCATATCCCGGGCGTAGAGAACTGGGAGGCGGATTTTCTAAGTCGCCAGACTTTTCATCCGGGGGAGTGGGAGCTCCATCCGGAGGTGTTTGCTCAATTGGTCCATCGTTGGGGCAAACCAGAACTGGATCTCATGGCGTCTCGCCAGAACGCCAAGCTTCCTTGTTACAGATCCGGGTCCAGGGACCCAGAAGCGACGCTGATAGATGCCCTAACAGCTCCTTGGTTCTTCAACCTGGCTTATGTGTTTCCACCGTTTCCTCTGCTCCCTCGACTAATTGCCAAAATCAGACAGGAGAGAGCATCAGTGATTCTGATAGCACCTGCGTGGCTACGCAGGACCTGGTATGCAGACCTGGTGGACATGTCATCCTTTCCACCATGGTCTCTGCCTCTGAGACAAGACCTTCTAATACAAGGTCCTTTCAATCATCCAAATCTAATTTCTCTGAGACTGACTGCATGGAGATTGAACGCTTGATCCTATCAAAGCGTGGCTTCTCCGAGTCAGTCATTGATACCTTGATACAGGCACGAAAGCCTGTCACCAGGAAAATCTACCACAAGATATAGAGTAAATATCTTCATTGGTGTGAATCCAAGAATTACTCATGGAGTAAGGTTAGGATTCCTAGGATATTGTCCTTTCTCCAAGAGGGTTTGGACAAAGGATTATCAGCTAGTTCTTTAAAGGGACAGATTTCTGCTCTGTCTATTCTTTTACACAAGCGTCTGGCAGAAGTCCCAGACGTTCAGGCATTTTGTCAGGCTTTAGTTAGAATTAAGCCTGTGTTTAAACCTGTTGCTCCTCCATGGAGCTTAAACTTGGTTCTTAAAGTTCTTCAAGGGGTTCCGTTTGAACCCCTTCATTCTATTGATATCAAACTTTTATCATGGAAAGTTCTGTTTCAGATGGCTATTTCCTCGGCTCGAAGAGTCTCTGAGTTATCTTTACAATAAATATACCGAATATCACAAAGAAAAAAATGTGAAATAAATGTGATAACAAAAATCATAAAAGGAAAACCAAATAAAGTTCTGAATCAAGGATATGTCTGTGTCCTCTGGATGAGTTTTTCAGCTTGTTAGCATTCCTCAGTGAGATCCCATAAAAAAGGAAACAGAAAATTGCAACATAGTGTGAATCTGTAATGGCACTTTGAGGAAGTAGTTGTTTTGTAACAAATGACTACTCACATTTGTTGGAGCTTTCCACTAAGCTCAAGGATATGCGCACTCCCACTTTATACTGATGGGAAAACAGTACACTAGGCAAAACTTGGATACAAATTTATTTTAAAATATATAAAAGCGTCACATAAGCCTTGATAACACCACAATGTAAGGGTACAAAAGCAGATATGCTGTAACAAATGCTTCAAATCGCCAAACTTGCAAAGAGGTAAATGGATCAGCAGGAGTGTGACCGCTGAAACCAAAACCTTTTTAGTAGCAAGACAATAGCGCTAGGCCCCCAGGTGTCCTGGCTAGTGTAGAGACGCAATAAAACTCAATATAGAACAGTTCAGTTCCGACGTACGTTTCGCTGGTGTGCTTTGTCAAGGAAGATTCCTTGACAAAGCACACCAGCGAAACGTACGTCGGAACTGAACTGTTCTATATTGAGTTTTATTGCGTCTCTACACTAGCCAGGACACCTGGGGGCCTAGCGCTATTGTCTTGCTACTAAAAAGGTTTTGGTTTCAGCGGTCACACTCCTGCTGATCCATTTACCTCTTTGCAAGTTTGGCGATTTGAAGCATTTGTTACAGCATATCTGCTTTTGTACCCTTACATTGTGGTGTTATCAAGGCTTATGTGACGCTTTTATATATTTTAAAATAAATTTGTATCCAAGTTTTGCCTAGTGTACTGTTTTCCCATCAGTATAAAGTGGGAGTGCGCATATCCTTGAGCTTAGTGGAAAGCTCCAACAAATGTGAGTAGTCATTTGTTACAAAACAACTACTTCCTCAAAGTGCCATTACAGATTCACACTATGTTGCAATTTTCTGTTTCCTTTTTTATGGGATCTCACTGAGGAATGCTAACAAGCTGAAAAACTCATCCAGAGGACACAGACATATCCTTGATTCAGAACTTTATTTGGTTTTCCTTTTATGATTTTTGTTATCACATTTATTTCTCTGAGTTATCTGCCTTACAATGTGATTCTCCTTATCTGATCTTTCATTCAGAGAAAGTAGTCCTGCGTACAAAACCTGGGTTTTTACCTAAGGTGGTTTCTAACAAGAATATCAATCAAGAGATTGTTGTCCCATCATTATGTCCTAATCCTTCTTCAAAGAAGGAACGTCTTTTGCATAATCTAGACGTAGTCCGTGCCTTGAAGTTTTACTTACAAGCTACTGAAGATTTTCGTCAAACATCTAACCTGTTTGTTGTTTACTCTGGACAGAGGAGAGGTTAAAAGGCCTCGGCAACCTCTTTCTTTTTGGCTTCGGAGCATAATCCGTTTAGCCTATGAGACTGCTGGACAGCAGCCCCCTGAAAGGATTACAGCTCATTCTACGAGAGCTGTGACTTCCACCTGGGCCTTTAAAAATGAGGCTTCTGTTGAACAGATATGCAAGGCTGCGACTTGGTCTTCGCTTCACACCTTTTCAAAATTTTACAAATTTGATACTTTTGCTTCTTCGGAGGCTGTTTTTGGGAGAAAGGTTCTACAGGCAGTGGTTCCTTCCGTTTAAGTTCCTGCCTTGTCCCTCCCATCATCCGTGTACTTTAGCTTTGGTATTGGTATCCCACAAGTAATGGATGATCCGTGGACTGGATACACTTAACAAGAGAAAACATAATTTATGCTTACCTGATAAATGTATTTCTCTTGTAGTGTATCCAGTCCACGGCCCGCCCTGTCCTTTTAAGGCAGGTCTAAATTTTAATTAAACTACAGTCACCACTGCACCCTATAGTTTCTCCTTTCTCGGCTTGTTTCGGTCGAATGACTGGATATGGCAGTTAGGGGAGGAGCTATATAGCAGCTCTGCTGTGGGTGATCCTCTTGCAACTTCCTGTTGGGAAGGAGAATATCCCACAAGTAATGGATGATCCGTGGACTGGATACACTACAAGAGAAATAAATTTATCAGGTAAGCATAAATTATGTTTTTAAGACTCGTATTTCGTAGGGAAGTAACCTTCTGGTTTTGGAGCCAAGTTACTTCTGATTTGTCCTCGTTTATTTTGTATCCAGTAAAGGTACCAAACTTTGACATTATCTCCAGTATTTGAGGAACATTAAGATCAGGATTGCTAATGTATAGTAAGAGGTCATCCGCGAATAGCGAGATATGTAGACACTGTGCATGGAGTCTGAGGCCAGCGCAATGTTGACGGATATAGCATGCCAGTGGCTCAATGGCCAGGTCGAATACGAGTGGGGATATTGGGCAACCTTGCCTTGTGCCCCTTTCTAGCCTAAAGGAGGGGGAAAGACCACCATTAATAATGATGGATGCCAAGGGTGTATCATACAGTCTACGTATAACATCTAACAAAGTGGCCTGTGATACCGAATTTCATAAGAGTAGTGTACAGATGATCCCACTCCACCCTATCGAACGCCTTCTCGGCGTCGACAGAGAGGAAGCAGGCATCTAGTAGTGGGGCATCAGTCCGGTAATTTCGGGCCTGGTGGTAGTGCGCAATGACTGCAAGTGCTTTACGTAGATTGATTACTGAAGATCGGTGTCTAACAAAACCTGTCTGGTCTGGGTGGACCAACAGGGGCAGAACTTCTGCCAGCCGATTTGCGAGAATTTTGGTCATCAACTTATAGTCTCCATTTAATAGAGAAATCGGCCTATAAGACGATGGCAAAGTCGGATCCCTATCTGGCTTGGGGATGACGCATATATTAGCATCAGTAAATCTAGAGTCTGGTATAGACCTCCCCGCTAAATATTCAGAAAACAGCCTCGCCAAAGTAGGCGCTATTTCAGCGCATAGGATTTTGTAATACTCTGCGGGGAGACCATCGGGCCCCGCCGCTTTCCCTAGTTTGATGCTTTTTATGGTATTCACAATTTCTTGTGTTTGGATAGGGGCATTAAGGGTAGCCAACTGTTCCTGTGTCATGGCGGGAATAGTGACATTGCGCCAGAATGATTGCTTGTTATGCTCTGATATATCCTGCTTAGTGTATAATTTAGTGTAGTATGACACAAATTCTTTCATTATTGAAGGGGTGTCACTGCAAAGACCATTATCTGTGACGATGGGAAGGAGAATATCCCACAAGTAATGGATGATCCGTGGACTGGATACACTACAAGAGAAATAAATTTATCAGGTAAGCATAAATTATGTTTTTAAGACTCGTATTTTGTAGGGAAGTAACCTTCTGGTTTTGGAGCCAAGTTACTTCTGATTTGTCCTCGTTTATTTTGTATCCAGTAAAGGTACCAAACTTTGACATTATCTCCAGTATTTGAGGAACATTAAGATCAGGATTGCTAATGTATAGTAAGAGGTCATCCGCGAATAGCGAGATATGTAGACACTGTGCATGGAGTCTGAGGCCAGCGCAATGTTGACGGATATAGCATGCCAGTGGCTCAATGGCCAGGTCGAATAGGAGTGGGGACATTGGGCAACCTTGCCTTGTGCCCCTTTCTAGCCTAAAGGAGGGGGAAAGACCACCAGTAATAATGATGGATGCCGAGGGTGTATCATACAGTCTACGTATAACATCTAACAAAGTGGCCTGTGATACCGAATTTCATAAGAGTAGTGTACAGATGATCCCACTCCACCCTATCGAACGCCTTCTCGGCGTCGACAGAGAGGAAGCAGCCATCTAGTAGTGGGGCATCAGTCCGGTAATTTTGGGCAATGACTGCAAGTGCTTTACGTAGATTGATTACTGAAGATCGGTGTCTAACAAAACCTGTCTGGTCTGGGTGGACCAACAGGGGCAGAACTTCTGCCAGCCGATTTGCGAGAATTTTGGTCATCAACTTATAGTCTCCATTTAATAGATAAATCGGCCTATAAGACGATGGCAAAGTCGGATCCCTATCTGGCTTGGGGATGACGCATATATTAGCATCAGTAAATCTAGAGTCCGGTATAGACCTCCCCGCTAAATATTCAGAAAACAGCCTCGCCAAAGTAGGCGCTATTTCAGCGCATAGGATTTTGTAATACTCTGCGGGGAGACCATCGGGCCCCGCCGCTTTCCCTAGTTTGATGCTTTTTATGGTATTCACAATTTCTTGTGTTTGGATAGGGGCATTAAGTGTAGCCAACTGTTCCTGTGTCATGGCGGGAATAGTAACATTGCGCCAGAATGATTGCTTGTTATGCTCTGATATATCCTGCTTAGTGTATAATTTAGTGTAGTATGACACAAATTCTTTCATTATTGAAGGGGTGTCACTGCAAAGACCATTATCTGTGACGATTGCTGGGATATTGGATCTAGGGGTGACCACTTTGACCATGTTTGCCATTATTTTCCCCGCCTTATTCCCATACCTATAAAACCTACCCTGCCGATGTAATGTGTGTATATTATCTACCATTTGGATATGAGTATCTCTCTCTTGCTTTAAGTTATAATAATGTTGCCTCGATTGGTTTGTCGGATGTTGCAAATATGTATTATATGCTTCTGTAAGGTTTCTTAACATCTGGTCAGTGAGCCTCTTAGCCTGTTTCTTATGGTGCGAAGTGTATGCTGTAATTCTCCCCCTTAGCACAGCCTTTGAGGCGTGCCAAAAGAGATCTGGGTTGTCGTGGTGTTTGCTTTATTTGCGTTGAATTCTATCCAGTATGAGAGTAAATGTTGGCGAAAATCTACATTATTGTAAAGATAGGAAGGAAACCTCCATGTTTTGCGTAGGTTCTTAGAGGGAGTGAAATCCAACACCAGTGTGATAGGGGCATGATCCGATATGGTCATGGGTTGTATTCTACTTGAAGGTATAATAGGGGTGAGGCCAGGAGACGTGAGGAAATAGTCAATCCTGGACAGTGTGTGGTGCGACATGCAGGTATAGTCTCTAACCTCTGGGTTACGCAATCTCCATAAATCAACCAGTCCTAAACCTTCCTTGAGTCTTGAGCCCGGTTTTACATTGGAGGAGTGCGAGGGTTCTAAAAATCTATCAAGTGGGGATAGTTGGGCCATGTTAAAGTCCGCTCCCATGAGGATTTGAGAGTCATTACGTTTAGTTAGGTGTGATTGTATCTGGGACCAGAAGTGGGGAGAGAGGTTGTTCGGCCCGTAGACATTACAAAGTACATAGGTTTTGGAAGATATATGTAAGTTAGTAATGATATACCTACCCTGCACATCTATTTGTGTATCTGTAAACGTTATTGATAGCCCCTTCCTAACCAGGTTCGCTACCCCCTTCTTTCTGCCTGTCGTTGGCGTATTTATAACTTGTCCCACCCGTCTAACCTTCAGCTTGTCATGCTCTTCCTGTGTCAAATGAGTCTCCTGCAACAGTGCAATGGCTGCATGAATTGAGTTGAGGTAGTGGAGAATTTTGCTTCTTTTTGCTGGAGAAGTGATACCCCCAACATTCCAGGAAACTACATTATAACGGTGCGCCATCATCTAAATAAAATATGGAATGTTCCACCAGGCCTTGCCAACCGAAGGGACTGCCTCAGGAGCAAGCGGACCAGTGAGATAAAATATAGGTACCTTGAGGTGTAGGGAAAAATGTGGTATGGGGAAAGTGTACCGTCAATATGTGCCAGGGAGTTGTACTCACAGTTAGTCCAGATGGGATGGAGTCGAGAAGTCAAACCACAAGGTTTCCATGTGTCAAGGATTGCATGGTGCGGGGGCCCCCCAGAGTGGAGGAACAGCTGTTGCTGAAGGTAGAGACACAAAAGCATTAATACATCACATAATACAGATATTGAGGACAAATCATACACACATAACAAACACATTCTAACTAGACACAGGTATATCTCACCAGCTTGAGAGAGGGGATGAAGTCCCTGCTTTATCATAAGAGTATCCTGATAGCAGGGTAGATATTTAACAAAAACTATGCTGAGCTTAGCATAAACATCCATAAGGGTAAACGTGATAATAGAAAAACTGTCAGGCAAACATAGTCTAGTAACATAAAATGAGCTGCCTTCCATACCCATTCCTCAAGGATATTTAATGGGAAGTGGGGGTCTATTTGGCCAGTAGCGTTATAACTGAAATTTAAGCCACTCTGATCCAACATCCAGGCCTTACCAACTATGATATCTGAAGTGGCCATGTATACAGGGACCCTTGGACATTAAAATACAGCAGGGGGCACAGCATGAGGGTTTTACCGTGGTGAGTAGTAGAGGAATGACAGGCCTTTTTATCAGGATTTTGCCATGTGGCGACCCCCCTACATATTTGCTGCCGGGTATATATGGCTCTAAACAAGGGAAGGGAAGTTTACCAACCGTGCTGAAGGCTAGGGGCCCCACGGGTGGCTCAGCTCTAAGACCTGGGAGGAGGAGAAGCGCCACCTCTCCACTGTTATGTGTAGAGGGGACTAGTGTCAAACATGGGAGACAAAAAACATACATTTTTACCTTCATATATGCATGTAAAACATAACTTTTAACACAAAACAGAAAAACACTGAGAAACCAAACCATTAGCTTCCCAAGGTCTATAACTTTGGCTTTCCTGAGCAAAAAAGTGGGAGAGTGCATAGACTCCCATAACATAGTTCCTAGGAGCAGCGGCCTAACACATGCGAACTGTCCAGGCAGTCCAGTATTCCCGAGTTCAATCCCGGAGGCTCTCCCCGCCAAGGGATATGTTGCAGCATCCCATCTCTCCATTGTGTAACAGAAAGCTTGGAGAAAGTTGGGGACAAAAGAGAAATCTTCTGTATTCAGCGTACATCTTGTTGATCATCCTTCGAGATACTTTTGCAGATCTTTGGGGGAGCTGAAAAACTTGGGATCAGCAGGCGTTTGCAGCCTTAATTTAGCAGGATACGGCAGGGAAGCCTGCCTCCCCTCCTTGTGGAGGCGAGAGCACAGTGGAGCAAACTCCTTCCTGAGTTTGGTGACCTCTGCAGAAAAGTCCTGGAAAATTAATATTTTCTTTCCTTCAAAGATCAAATCTGCCGAGTGAGCCCTATACGCTTGTAACAAAGCGAGTTTCTCTTGGTAGTTGAGGCATTTATAAATTACTTGGCGTGGGCGCGAGTTTAAAGTCTCAAGGCCTCTATCTGGGCCTATGCGATGGGCTCGCTCTGTGTCTAGAGGCAGGTGATCCGGATTCATTTTCAGCAACTTGGGGATTGTTAAAGCAGTAAATTCAAGCAGATCTTTATTCTTTACTGTTTCAGGTACACCAACCATTCAGAGATTATTCCTCCGGCTCCGATTTTCAAGATCGTCCACCTTGTCTTGCAATATTTGGTTTTGGCGCTGTAGTTGCCTTACTGAGGTGGAGGTTGAATTTTGTCTATCCTCTACATCTGATGCACGCTGTTCCACGTGAGAAATTCTAGTAGAGAATTGGCGTATTTAGCTGGTTAATGTATCCACCCCAGCCTGAAGGGACTCCATCTTTGGTAGAAAGAATGACTTGAGTTCCTGAAGGAGAGCAGAGGAGTCAGTTGTAATTACGTGTGAGGATTTGGGGGAGGATGGGGATTCAATATGTGATTCCGGTGCAGGCCTCTTCTTATCTGACTGCTTATGTCTGAATGTCATTCTGTCCGCCAGTGAGTTTGATATAGGTTTGAAGTATTGATCTAGCTTCATGCAAAACTTGCACTAAGTTGCTTACAGTATAAACAAAGATCTCTTGTTATGAGTGTGAGAGTCCTCTAGATGGCAGTATCAGCCTTTGAATCAGCAATCCAAAAAGAATAAACCCCCACCCAGTGATCTGAACACAAATGCTTCATAAAACAACAGTTTTTCTTCTATTTTGCTGTTACACTTAAACCTCTTGAGAATAGATGCCCAGTATGGTATATGCATATATAAAAAAAAGGGAAATTGCAGCTGGGTAAGGAGTAAGCCTCTTCATCAGAATAAAGCCAAGAGCCTCAATGTGAACAGGTTATATGCTTTTTCAGTAGATGCTTTGACACTCTGCCCCAATAATTGTGTGATGTCTCTTTTATAATGAACTGCGCAGTCAAGATATATCAAGTGTTCCCAATTACCCTGCAGCAAGTGTGAATCCTTAGGGGTGCACCTCAGGCAAGTTCATCTGCAGATGTCAGCTTTACACAGTCCCCTGTATACATTCACACCTCCGTTTTTTCTTCCTTTATTTGTTATATACTGCATGTGTGGGGAAAGAATGCACTTAGTAGTGCAGCCAAGTGGCTTGTACTCACTCCCTCATGTGATTCGTGGCGGCGGGGAATTCCCTCTAGTAGCCGGGAGACAGCTGTTTCCAGTGCGGGGGTAGCGTGGGCCGCACTCCAAGATGGCGCCCGCGGTTTGCGCTCTGTTGCGCACTTCTGTCCCTTCCAAGGGCAAGGGCGATACTCGGCCCTTCACACCTTCGGACCAGTTGGGGCTAGAGTCCGGGTAATAGCCCAACAAGGATGGCGTGTGTGGGTAGCAGGGACCGGCAGCGTTTTTATTTTTAAACGGAGCACATTCTGAGGAGCTCTTTCACTATGCTGCCGGTCTGTAGCTCCACCCACCGGAAGTCCCGACTCTCCATATCTTAGGAAAGAAAACAAAATGTATGCTTACCTGATAAATTTCGTTCTTTCCGGATATGGAGAGTCCACGACCCTACCCTTAATTAAAACTTATTTTTGATTGATCCTCAGGCACCTCTACACCTTTGTGTTATTCCTTTTTCCATTTCCCTTTAGTCGAATGACTGGGGATTATGGGTAGGGGAGTGACACTTAACAGCTTTGCTGTGGTACTCTTTGCCTCCTCCTGCTGGCCAGTTGTTGTATTCCCACTAGTAATTGAATGACGTCATGGACTCTCCATATCCGTAAAGAAAGAAATTTATCAGGTAAGCACAGATTTTGTTTTATATATATATATGTGTGTGCGTGTGTGTATATATATATATATATATATATATATATATATATATACAGTATATATATATATATATATATATACAGCATATGCAGTATCTCACAAAAGTGAGTACACCCCTCACATTTTTGTAAATATTTTATTATATCTTTTCATGTGACAACACTGAAGAAATGACACTTTGCTACAATGTAAAGTAGTGAGTGTACAGCCTGTATAACAGTGTAAATTTGCTGTCCCCTCAAAATAACTCAACACACAGCCATTAATGTCTAAACCGTTGGCAACAAAAGTGAGTACACCCCTAAATGGAAATGTCCAAATTGGGCCCAAAGTGTCAATATTTTGGGTGGCCACCATTATTTTCCAGCACTGCCTTAACCCTCTTGGGCATGGAGTACACCAGAGCTTCACAGGTTGCCACTAGAGTCCTCTTCCACCATGACTACATGACGGAGCTAGTGGATGTTAGAGACATTGCGCTCCCCCACCTTTCGTTTGAGGATGCCCCACAGATGCCCAATAGGGTTTAGGTCTAGAGACATGCTTGGCCAGTCAATCACCTTTTACCCTCAGCTTCTTTAGCAAGGCAGTGGTCGTCTTGGAGGTGTGTTTGGGGTCGTTATCATGTTATGGTTATCTGAACCAAATAAGTTTATCTTGGTCTCATCGGACCACAGGACATGGTTCCAGTAATCCATGTCCTTAGTCTGCTTGTCTTCAGCAAATTTTTTGCGGGCTTTCTTGTGCATCATCTTTAGAAGAGGCTTCCTTCTGGGACGACAGCCATGCAGACTAATTTGATGCAGTATGCAGCGTATGGCTGACCCCCCCCCCCCCCTGGCTGGCAGCACTCATACGTCTATTTCCCAAATACAACCTATGGATATGAAGCTGAGCATGTGCACTCAACTTCTTTGGTCGACCATGGCGAGGCATGTTCTGAGTGGAACCTGTCCTGTGAAACTGCTGTATGGTCTTGCCCACCGTGCTGCAGCTCAGTTTCAGGGTCTTGGCAATCTTCTTATAGCCTAAGCCATCTTTATGTAGACAAACAATTCTTTTTTCAGATCCTCAGAGAGTTCATTGCCATTAGGTGCCATGTTGAACTTCCAGTGACCAGTATGAGAGAGTATAAGAGCACCAAATTTAACACACCTGCTCCCTATTCACACCTGTGAACTTGTAACAACTACAACAAGTCACATTACATCGGGGAGGGAAAATGGCTAATTGGGCCCAATTTTGACATTTCCAGTTAGGGGTGTACTCACTTTTGTTGACAACAGTTTAGACATTAATGGCTGTGTGTTGAGTTATTTTGAGGGGACAGCAAATTGACACTGTTATACAGGCTGTGCACTCACTACTTTACATTGTAGCAAAGTGTCATTTCTTCAGTGTTGTCACATGAAAAGATATAATAAAAGTTTTACAAAAATGTGAGGGGTGTACTCACTTTTGTGAGATACTGTGTGTGTATGTATATATATATATATATATATATACACACATACACACACACATACACACACACACACACACACACACAGAGTAAAGCGCACTCTCAGGAACGAACAACCAGCTCAATACCATTGTTAGCCTGTTCTATTTACCGATTTACCACCTGGGTGCAGCCCAGCCCAGCAATGCTTTTCACAGAGTAGAACCTTCCTGTAGTATATCAGTCTGATCCCGCCTATTACGGTCAGTCCATCAGCGAAATACCAGGCAATTCCTGGTATATATATGTGTGTGTGTGTGTGTGTGTGTGTGTGTGTATATATATATATATTTGCATACACCTTTATATACACAGTCAAACTCCAATCAAACACACATATACTGTATATAAAAATATTTTTTTTCTATGTGAAAAACAAAGGTATTTGAAATATTTCTTTCATATAGGTGGCGAGAGTCCACGAGCTGTTACGTATGGGATATACATTCCTACCAGGAAACCTCAAAAGCCTATAAGTACCCCACCCACCTCACACATACGTCAGTTTAAAAACTTTGCCTCCTTAGGAGGTGGTTGAAGCATGATGTGCTTGTCTTCTTCTGAGAAAGGTGCTTCAGAGGATATTGTAGCCCAGTTTCCCTTAGAGTACAGTGCTTGTCAGAGCGTAGTGAAGGAAGTACTGCCTTATGACACCATGTTTTCGCCTCACGGGAAATCTTTTCATGGGCTCTCTGTAAATTCAGTTGCATGGATTCATGTTCTGCGTCCCTTTGCATATCAACATTATACTCCTATTTCCATTACCTCTGCTGATGTGTTTCGATACTGGTTTGGCTGTCTGCTTACGTGGCCGAGTGTCTGTGGGGTAAATATAATTTCTCCAACATAGGTGTGTCCGGTCCACGGCGTCATCCTTACTTGTGGGATATTCTCTTCCCCAACAGGAAATGGCAAAGAGCCCAGCAAAGCTGGTCACATGATCCCTCCTAGGCTCCGCCTACCCCAGTCATTCTCTTTGCCGTTGTACAGGCAACATCTCCACGGAGATGGCTTAGAGTTTTTTAGTGTTTAACTGTAGTTTTTATTATTCAATCAAGAGTTTGTTATTTTAAAATAGTGCTGGTATGTACTATTTACTCAGAAACAGAAAAGAGATGAAGATTTCTGTTTGTATGAGGAAAATGATTTTAGCAACCGTCACTAAAATCCATGGCTGTTCCACACAGGACTGTTGAGAGCAATTAACTTCAGTTGGGGGAACAGTGAGCAGTCTCTTGCTGCTTGAGGTATGACACATTCTAACAAGACGATGTAATGCTGGAAGCTGTCATTTTCCCTATGGGATCCGGTAAGCCATGTTTATAAAGATCGTAAATAAGGGCTTCACAAGGGCTTATTAAGACTGTAGACTTTTTCTGGGCTAAATCGATTCATTATTAACACATATTTAGCCTTGAGGAATCATTTTATCTGGGTATTTTGATATAATAATATCGGCAGGCACTGTTTTAGACTCCTTATTATTTAGGGGCTTTCCCAAATCATAGGCAGAGCCTCATTTTCGCGCCGGTGTTGCGCACTTGTTTTTGAGAGGCATGACATGCAGTCGCATGTGAGAGGAGCTCTGATACTTAGAAAAGACTTTCTGAAGGCGTCATTTGGTATCGTATTCCCCTTTGGGCTTGGTTGGGTCTCAGCAAAGCAGATACCAGGGACTGTAAAGGGGTTAAAGTTAAAAACGGCTCCGGTTCCGTTATTTTAAGGGTTAAAGCTTCCAAATTTGGTGTGCAATACTTTTAAGGCTTTAAGACACTGTGGTGAAAATTTGGTGAATTTTGAACAATTCCTTCATGTTTTTTCGCAATTGCAGTAATAAAGTGTGTTCAGTTTAAAATTTAAAGTGACGGGACTCCCAGAAGCTTTTCCTATACCCATGCGGGTGGCGGACATTGTTAATAAAGAATGGGAAAGGCCCGGTATTCCTTTCGTCCCTCCCCCCATATTTAAAAAATTGTTTCCTATGGTCGACCCCAGAAAGGACTTATGGCAGACAGTCCCCAAGGTCGAGGGAGCGGTTTCCACTTTAAACAAACGCACCACTATACCCATAGAGGATAGTTGTGCTTTTAAAGATCCTATGGATAAAAAATTAGGTTTACTTAAAAAGATGTTTGTTCAGCAGGGTTACCTTCTACAACCTATTTCATGCATTGTCCCTGTAGCTACAGCCGCATGTTTCTGGTTCGATGAGCTGATAAAGGCGGTCGATAGTGATTCTCCCCCTTATGAGGAGATTATGGACAGAATCAATGCTCTCAAATTGGCTAATTCTTTCACCCTAGACGCCACTTTGCAATTGGCTAGGTTAGCGGCTAAGAATTCAGAGTTTGCTATTGTGGCGCGCAGAGCGCTTTGGTTGAAATCTTGGTCAGCTGATGCGTCTTCCAAGAACAAGCTACTTAACATTCCTTTCAAGGGGAAAACGCTGTTTGGCCCTGACTTGAAAGAGATTATCTCTGATATCACTGGGGGTAAGGGCCACGCCCTTCCTCAGGATCGGCCTTTCAAGGCAAAAAATAAACCTAATTTTCGTCCCTTTCGTAGAAACGGACCAGCCCAAAGTGCTACGTCCTCTAAGCAAGAGGGTAATACTTCTCAAGCCAAGCCAGCTTGGAGACCAATGCAAGGCTGGAACAAGGGAAAGCAGGCCAAGAAACCTGCCACTGCTACCAAGACAGCATGAAATGTTGGCCCCCGATCCGGGACCGGATCTGGTGGGGGGCAGACTCTCTCTCTTCGCTCAGGCTTGGGCAAGAGATGTTCTGGATCCTTGGGCGCTAGAAATAGTCTCCCAAGGTTATCTTCTGGAATTCAAGGGGCTTCCCCCAAGGGGGAGGTTCCACAGGTCTCAGTTGTCTTCAGACCACATAAAAAGACAGGCATTCTTACATTGTGTAGAAGACCTGTTAAAAATGGGAGTGATTCATCCTGTTCCATTAAGAGAACAAGGGATGGGGTTCTACTCCAATCTGTTCATAGTTCCCAAAAAAGAGGGAACGTTCAGACCAATCTTAGATCTCAAGATCTTAAACAAGTTTCTCAAGGTTCCATCGTTCAAGATGGAAACCATTCGAACTATTCTTCCTTCCATCCAGGAAGGTCAATTCATGACCACGGTGGATTTAAAGGATGCGTATCTACATATTCCTATCCACAAGGAACATCATCGGTTCCTAAGGTTCGCATTCCTGGACAAGCATTACCAGTTCGTGGCGCTTCCTTTCGGATTAGCCACTGCTCCAAGGATTTTCACAAAGGTACTAGGGTCCCTTCTAGCTGTGCTAAGACCAAGGGGCATTGCTGTAGTACCTTACTTGGACGACATTCTGATTCAAGCGTCGTCCCTTCCTCAAGCAAAGGCTCACACGGACATTGTCCTGGCCTTTCTCAGATCTCACGGATGGAAAGTGAACGTGGAAAAGAGTTCTCTATCTCCGTCAACAAGGGTTCCCTTCTTGGGAACAATAATAGACTCCTTAGAAATGAGGATTTTTCTGACAGAGGCCAGAAAAACAAAACTTCTAGACTCTTGTCGGATACTTCATTCCGTTCCTCTTCCTTCCATAGCGCAGTGCATGGAAGTGATCGGTTTGATGGTAGCGGCAATGGACATAGTTCCTTTTGCGCGCATTCATCTAAGACCATTACAACTGTGCATGCTCAGTCAGTGGAATGGGGACTATACAGACTTGTCTCCGAAGATACAAGTAAATCAGAGGACCAGAGACTCACTCCGTTGGTGGCTGTCCCTGGACAACCTGTCACAAGGGATGACATTCCGCAGACCGGAGTGGGTCATCGTCACGACCGACGCCAGTCTGATGGGCTGGGGCGCGGTCTGGGGATCCCTGAAAGCTCAGGGTCTTTGGTCTCGGGAAGAATCTCTTCTACCGATAAATATTCTGGAACTGAGAGCGATATTCAATGCTCTCAAGGCTTGGCCTCAGCTAGCGAGGGCCAAGTTCATACGGTTTCAATCAGACAACATGACAACTGTTGCGTACATCAACCATCAGGGGGGAACAAGGAGTTCCCTAGCGATGGAAGAAGTGACCAAAATCATTCTATGGGCGGAGTCTCACTCCTGCCACCTGTCTGCTATCCACATCCCAGGAGTGGAAAATTGGGAAGCGGATTTTCTGAGTCGTCAGACATTGCATCCGGGGGAGTGGGAACTCCATCCGGAAATCTTTGCCCAAGTCACTCAGCTGTGGGGCATTCCAGACATGGATCTGATGGCCTCTCGTCAGAACTTCAAAGTTCCTTGCTACGGGTCCAGATCCAGGGATCCCAAGGCGGCTCTAGTGGATGCACTAGTAGCACCTTGGACCTTCAAACTAGCTTATGTGTTCCCGCCGTTTCCTCTCATCCCCAGGCTGGTAGCCAGGATCAATCAGGAGAGGGCGTCGGTGATCTTGATAGCTCCTGCGTGGCCACGCAGGACTTGGTATGCAGATCTGGTGAATATGTCATCGGCTCCACCTTGGAAGCTACCTTTGAGACGAGACCTTCTTGTTCAGGGTCCGTTCGAACATCCGAATCTGGTTTCACTCCAGCTGACTGCTTGGAGATTGAACGCTTGATCTTATCGAAGCGAGGGTTCTCAGATTCTGTTATCGATACTCTTGTTCAGGCCAGAAAGCCTGTAACTAGAAAGATTTACCACAAAATTTGGAAAAAATATATCTGTTGGTGTGAATCTAAAGGATTCCCTTGGGACAAGGTTAAGATTCCTAAGATTCTATCCTTCCTTCAAGAAGGATTGGAAAAAGGATTATCTGCTAGTTCCCTGAAGGGACAGATTTCTGCCTTGTCTGTGTTACTTCACAAAAAGCTGGCAGCTGTGCCAGATGTTCAAGCCTTTGTTCAGGCTCTGGTTAGAATTAAGCCTGTTTACAAACCTTTGACTCCTCCTTGGAGTCTCAACTTAGTTCTTTCAGTTCTTCAGGGGGTTCCGTTTGAACCCCTACATTCCGTTGATATTAAGTTATTATCTTGGAAAGTTTTGTTTTTAGTTGCGATTTCTTCTGCTAGAAGAGTTTCAGAATTATCTGCTCTGCAGTGTTCTCCTCCTTATCTGGTGTTCCATGCAGATAAGGTGGTTTTACGTACTAAACCTGGTTTTCTTCCAAAAGTTGTTTCTAACAAAAACATTAACCAGGAGATTATCGTACCTTCTCTGTGTCCGAAACCAGTGTCAAAGAAGGAACGTTTGTTGCACAATCTGGATGTTGTTCGCGCTCTAAAATTCTATTTAGATGCTACAAAGGATTTTAGACAAACATCTTCCTTGTTTGTTGTTTATTCCGGTAAAAGGAGAGGTCAAAAAGCAATTTCTACCTCTCTCTCTTTTTGGATTAAAAGCATCATCAGATTGGCTTACGAGACTGCCGGACGGCAGCCTCCCGAAAGAATCACGGCTCATTCCACTAGGGCTGTGGCTTCCACATGGGCCTTCAAGAACGAGGCTTCTGTTGATCAGATATGTAGGGCAGCGACTTGGTCTTCACTGCACACTTTTACCAAATTTTACAAGTTTGATACTTTTGCTTCTTCTGAGGCTATTTTTGGGAGAAAGGTTTTGCAAGCCGTGGTGCCTTCCATTTAGGTGACCTGATTTGCTCCCTCCCTTCATCCGTGTCCTAAAGCTTTGGTATTGGTTCCCACAAGTAAGGATGACGCCGTGGACCGGACACACCTATGTTGGAGAAAACAGAATTTATGTTTACCTGATAAATTACTTTCTCCAACGGTGTGTCCGGTCCACGGCCCGCCCTGGTTTTTTTTAATCAGGTCTGATAATTTATTTTCTTTAACTACAGTCACCACGGTACCATATGGTTTCTCCTATGCAAATATTCCTCCTTAACGTCGGTCGAATGACTGGGGTAGGCGGAGCCTAGGAGGGATCATGTGACCAGCTTTGCTGGGCTCTTTGCCATTTCCTGTTGGGGAAGAGAATATCCCACAAGTAAGGATGACGCCGTGGACCGGACACACCGTTGGAGAAAGTAATTTATCAGGTAAACATAAATTCTGTTTTTTGTCTTATGGACATTAACAGCTATAGATGGATCACTTTGTAAAAATGTATTTGCTATGTATATATATTATGTAGAGACCCAGGGACAGGTAACTGTATACGTAACTACATAAATACTCTTCTTGAATTTAGTATTATAAGGGGGGCATTTTATTTTATATTATTATGTGGTAAGTTGCTACACGTCAAGAATTGAGCATATTCTTTCTAACAGTGCGACTCTCGGCAGGGCCCTCTACTCATTTGATCCCTCTAAATGTTATCTTGTATACCGCCTATGTTTATAGCGCTGCGGAATCTGTTGGCACTCTACAAATAACCAATAATAATAATAATAAGGCGCTATGCATATTATCTAATATATTCAGATTATCTTATATTTAGTAGAGGGCAACGTTCTCATACATTATTATTTTTTTTATGTACTTTTTAGACACACCAGTGTGCTTGCTTTGGTGTCCTTTTCTTTCATGTAATTAGCAAGAGTCCATGAGCTAGTGACGTATGGGATATACATTCCTACCAGGAGGGGCAAAGTTTCCCAAACCTCAAAATGCCTATAAATACACCCCTCACCATACCCACAAATCAGTTTTACAAACTTTGCCTCCCATGGAGGTGGTGAAGTAAGTTTGTGCTAGATTCTTCGTTGATATGTGCTTTGCAGTAGGCTGGAGCCCGGTTTTCCTCTCAGTGTGCAGTGAATGTCAGAGGGATGTGAAGAGAGTATTGCCTATGTGAATTCAATGATCTCCTTCTATGGGGTCTATTTCATAGGTTCTCTGTTATTGGTCGTAGAGATTCATCTCTTACCTCCCTTTTCAGATCGACGATATACTCTTATATATACCATTACCTCTACTGATTCTCGTTTCAGTATTGGTTTGGCTTTCTACTACATGTAGATGAGTGTCCTGGGGTAAGTAAGTCTTATTTTTGTGACACTCTAAGCTATGGTTGGGCACTTTTATATAAAGTTCTAAATATATGTGTTTAAACATTTATTTGCCTTGATTCAGGATGTTCAACATTCCTTATTTCAGACAGTCAGTTTCATTATTTGGGATAATGCATTTGAATAATCAATTTTTCTTACCTTAAAATTTGCCTTTTTTTCCTGTGGGCTGTTAGGCTTGCGGGGGCTGAAAATGCTTCATTTTACTGCGTCATTCTTGGCGCTGACTTTTTTTGGCGCAAAAAAATTTCTTTGTCATTTCCGGCGTCATACTTGTCGCCGGAAGTTGCGTAATTTTTTTGATGTTTTTGCGCCAAAAATGTCGGCGTCACCGGATGTGACGTCATTTTTGGCGCTTAAAGCATTTAGGCGCCAAATAATGTGGGCGTCTTTTTTGGCGCTAAAAAATCTGGGCGTCATTATTGTCTGCACATTATTTAAGTCTCATTGTTTATTTGCTTCTGCTTGCTAGAAGCTTGTTCATTGGCATTTTTTCCCATTCCTGAAACTGTCATTTAAGGAATTTGATCAATTTTGCTTTATATGTTGTTTTTTCCATTACATATTGCAAGATGTCTCAGATTGACCCTGAATCAGAAGATACTTCTGGAAAATTGCTGCCTGATGCTGGATCTACCAAAGATAAGTGTATTTGTTGTAAACTTATGGTAACTGTTCCTCCGGCTGTTGTTTGTAATGAATGTCATGACAAACTTTTAATGCAGATAAGATTTCCTTTAGTAATGTTCCATTACCTGTTGCTGTTCCATCAACATCTAATATTCAGGGTGTTCCTGTTAACATAAGAGATTTTGTTTCTAAATCTATTAAGAAGGCTATGTCTGTTATTCCTCCTTCTAGTAAACGTAAAAAGTCTTTTAAAACTTCTCATTTTTCAGATGAATTTTTAAATGAACATCATCATTCTGATTCTGATAATGATTTCTCTTGTTAAGTGTATCCAGTCCACGGATCATCCATTACTTATGGGATATTCTCCTTCCCAACAGGAAGTTGCAAGAGATCACCCATAGCAGAGTTGCTATATAGCCCCTCCCCTAACTGCCATACCCAGTCATTCTCTTGCAAGTCTCAACATAGAAGGAGGTCCGCGAGAGGAGTGGTGTTTTATACTTAATTTATTTCTTCAATCAAAAGTTTGTTATTTTTAAATGGCACCGGAGTGTGCTGTTTTTCTCTCAGGCAGTATTTGGAAGAAGAATCTGCCTGCGTTTTTCTATGATCTTAGCAGAAGTAACTAAGATCCACTGGCTGTTTTCTCACACATTCTGAAGAGTGAGGTAAACTTCAGATGGGGGCAGCGTGCGGGTTTTCCTGCAAATGAGGTATGTGCAGTAAAATATTTTTCTAAGGAATGGAATTGACTAAGAAAATGCTGCTATTACCAAGTTAATGTAAGTAAAGCCTTAATGCAGTGAAAGCGACTGTTAGCAGGCTTATTAATGTATGTGCAGTAAAACTATTTTCTAAGGAATGGTATTGACTAAGAAAATGTTGCTGTTATCAAATTAATATAAGTAAAGCCTTAATGCAGTGAAAGCGACTGTTAGCAGGCTTATTAATGTATGTGCAGTAAAGTAATTTTCTAAGGAATGGAATTGACTTTGAAAATGCTTCTGATACTGAAATAATCTAATTTAAGCCTTAATGCAGGGAAAGCAAGACAGGCTTATTAATAGAGATACATACTCTTTAAAAGAAGGTTGTTTTAAAAAACGTTTGCTGGCATGTTTAATCGTTTTTTTGAGGTACATTGGTGATAAGGTTTATTGGGGCATAATTTTTCCACATGGCTGGCTTAATTTCTGCATAGCAACAGTTAACTGAGGTTTCCCACTGTTGTAATATGAGTGGGAGGGATCTAATTTAGAGATTTTTTGCACAGTTAAATTTACAAAATGAATCATCCAGATTCCCTCAGCAGTCCTTTGAATACTACAGGACATCTCTAAAGGGCTAAAAAGACTTCCAAAATCGTTTATAGGGAAGGTAATCCACAGCTCAGCTGTGGCAGTTTTGTTGTACCTGTTAAAAAAACGTCTGTCGTTTTTTTGATCTGTTTTTTTGCATTAAGGGGTTAATCATCCATTTGCAAGTGGGTGCAATGCTCTGTGAACTTATTACATATACTGTAAAAATTTCGTTTGATTTACTGCCTTTTTACAATGTTTTTCAAATGCTGACAAAATTTGTTTCTCTTAAAGACACAGTAACGTTTTTTATATTTGCTTGTTAACTTGATTTAAAGTGTTTTCCAAGCTTACTAGTCTCATTATTAGTCTGTTCTAACATGTCTGACATAGAGGAAGCTCTGTGTTCATTATGTTTAAAAGCCATGGTGGAACTCCATTTTAGAATGTGTACCAGATGTACTGATTTCATGTTAAACAATAAAGATAATTTTTTTTGTCTTTAATAACATTATCACCAGAGGATTCTGTCGAGGGGGAAGTTTTGCCGACTAACTCTCCCCACGTGTCAGACCCTTAGACTCCCGCTTTAGGGACTCACGCTCAAATGGCGCCAAGTGGTTCAAGGGCGCCCATAGCATTTATTTTATCAGAGGTTTCTGTCGAGGGGGAAGTTATGCCGTCTAACTCTCCCCACGTGTCAGACTCTTCGACTCCCGCTCCAGGGATTCACGCTCAAATGGCGCCTAGTACATCAAGGGCGCTTATAGCGTTTACTTTACAAGACATGGCAAAGGTTATGAATAATACTCTGGAAGCGGTATTAGTCAGACTACCTGAAATTAAAGGAAAGCGAGATAGCTCTGGGGATAGATACAGAGCATTCAGATGCGTCAAGAACCATGTCTGTTACTGCCTCACTATATGCAGTGGGTCATATTTGTGATTCAGGGGAGATGATTTAACCTGATTCCGATATTTCTATATTTAAAATTTATGCTTAAGATCCTCCACTTGTTGCTCAGGGAGGTTTTAGCAGCTCTGAATGACTGGTTTACAATTACAGTGCTAGAAATTGTGTAGACTGAATAGATACTATACAGTACTGATGTTTCTTTCAATACCTAAAGAGGTTTACAGAAATTATTAATAAGGAATGGGATAGACCAGGTGTGCCGTTCTCTTCCCCTCCTATTTTTAGAAAACTGTTTCTAACAGATGCCACCACACGGGAACTTATGGCAGACGGTCCCTAAGGTGGAGAGAAGAGTTTCTACTCTAGCTAAGCGTATCACTAGCCCTGTCAAGGACAGTTGTGCTTTTTTAGAAAATGTTTATTCAACAAGGTTTTATCCTGTAGCCCCTTGCATGCATTACTTTTGTCACTGCTGCTGCGGCGTTCTGGTTTGAGTCTCTGGTTGAGGCTTTACAGGTAGCGACTCCATTGAATGAATACTTGACAAGCTTAGAGCACTTAAGCTAGCCAATTCCTTTTTTTTCTGATGCCTTGTTTTCTTTTGACTAAACTAACGGCTAAGAATTCTGTTTTTACTATGCTGGCGCGCACAGCGCTAGGGCTTATATTATGGTCAGTTGTCGTGACTTTAATAAATAAGCTACTTAACTCCCTTTCAATGGGCAGACCCTATTCGGGCCTGGTTTGAAGGAGATTATTACTAATATCACTGGAGGAAAAGGTAATGCCCTTCCTCAGGAATAAAAAAGTCTAATTTTCGAAACTCCAGGACGGTCTGGTGATAACCAGACCTGGAACAAAGATAAGCAGGCCAAGGAGCCTGCTGCTACCTCTAAGACAGCAGGTAGAACGGCTCCCTATCCGGTAACGGACCCTGTAGGGGGCAGACTTTCATCTTTTGCCCAGGCGTGGACGTGAGAGAGAGGCCCAGGATCCCTGGGCATTGGAAATTATATCCCAGAGATATCTTCTGGATTTCAAAACTTCCCCCAAAGAAGGGGAGATTTCACCTTTCACAGTTATCTGCAAACCAGATAAAGAAAGAGGCATTCTTACACTGTGTACGAGACCCATCCAGTTCCAGGGGAGGAACAGGGAAAGAGTTTTTACTCAAATCTGTTTGTGGTTCCCAAGGAGAGGGAACCTTCAAATCTATTTTCGATTTAAAGATCTTAAACAAATTCCTCAGAATTCCATCATTTAAGTTGGAAACTATTCGTACCATCTTAACTATGATCCAGGAGAGTCACTAGAGGGCTACAATGGATTTGAAGGATGCTTATCCTCACATTACGATGCAGAAAGATTACCATCGTTTTTTCAGGTTGCCTTTTTAAACAGGCATTACCAGTTTTGTAGTTCTTTCCTTTAGGGTTAACTACAGCCCCAAGAATCTTTATAGAGGTTCTGGGGTCGCTTTGGCGGTTCTTAGGCCGCGGGGAATAGAAGTGGCCCCTTATTTAGACGACATCCTGATACAGGTGTCAAACATCCAAGTTGCCAAGTCTCATACGGACGTAGTACTGGCATTTCTGAGATCGCAGGGGTGGAAAAGTGAACAGGAAGAGTTCCCTATCCCCAATCTCAAGGGTTTCCCTCCTAGGGATTCTGATAGATTTTGTAGAAATGAAAATTTACCTGACGGAGTCCAGGTTGTCAAAGTTTCTAAATTTCTGTTGTGTTCTTCATCCATCCGCGCCCTTTGGTGGCTCAGTATATGAATGTAATTGGCTTAATGGTAGTGGCTAGGGACATAGTACCGTTTGCACGCCTTCATTTCAGACCGCTGCAACTATGCAGACTCAGTCAGAGGAACGGGGATTACACAGATTTGTTCTCCTGTTAAATCTGGACCAAGAGAACAGAGATTCTCTTCTCTGGCGGCTATCTCGGGTCCATCTGTCCAAGGGTATGACTTTCCGCAGGTTAGATGGGACAATTGTTACAACAGATGCCAGCCTTTTAGGTTGGGATACAGTCTGGAACTCCCTGAAGGCTCAGGGATAGTGGACTCAGGAGGAGACCCTCCTGCTAAGGTATATTCTGGAACTGGGAGCGGTATTCCATGCTCTTCAGACTTGGCCTCAGTTAGCAACTCTGAGGTACATCATTTTTAAGTCGGACAATATCACGACTGTGGCTTACATCATCCATCAAGGGGGAACATAGTTTCCTAGCGATGTTAGCAGTCTTAAAATAATTCTCTGGACAGAGACTCTCTCTTGTCTGTCAGCTATCCATATCCCAGGTGTTGAGAACTGGGAGGCGGATTTTCTAAGTCGTCAGACTTTTCATCTGGAGGAGTGAGATTCCCTCCGGAGGTGTTTACACAAGATCAAGCAGGAGAGTGCTTTGGAGTTTTTGGCAGCGCCTGCGTGGCCACGCAGGACCTGGTATACAGATCTGGTGGACATGTCATCCTTTCCACCACGGCCTCTGTTTCTGAGACAGGACCCTCTACCTCAGGGTCTTTTCAACCATCTAAATATAACTAATCTGAGATGGACTGCTTGGAGACTGAACGCTTGATGTTATCAAAGCATGACTTCTCCGAGTCAGTCATTGATACCTTAATACAGGCATGAAATCCTGTCTCTAGGAAAATTAACATAGATATGGTGTAAATATCTTATTGTTATGAATCCAAGGGTTACTCATGGAGTAAATTCGGGATTCCAAGGATATTATCTTTTCTCCACGATGATTTTGAGAAAAGGGTTGTCAGCTAGTTCCTTAAAAGGACAGATTTCTACTCTGTCTATTCTTTTGCACAAGCGTCTGGCAGGTATTCTAGATGTTCAGGCATTGGTCAGGTTTTGGTTAGAACCAAGCCTGTGTTTAAAACTGTTGCTCCGCCATGGAGCTTAAACCTGGTTCTTAGGGTTCTTCAAGGAGTTCCGTTTGAACCTTTTTCATTCCATAGATATCAAACTTTTATCCTGGAAAGTTCCTTTTTGGTAGCTATTCCTCGGCTCGTAGAGTCTCCGAGTTATCTGCGTTACAATGTAATTCTCCTTATCTGGTCCTCCGTACGGATAAGGTGGTCCTGTGTACCAACCTGGGTTTTTACCTAAGGTGGTATCTAACAAGAATATCACTCAAGAAATTGTTGTTCCATTCTTGTACCTTTATCCTTCTTCAAAGAAGGAACGTCTATTACACAATTTGGACGTGGTTCGTCCTTTAAAGTTTTACTTACAAGCTACTACAGATCTTCATCAAACATTCACCTTGTTTGTTGTCTATTCTGGTCAGAGGAGAGGTCAAAGACTTCAGCAACCTCTCTGTCTTTTGGTTTTACAAAAAGCACAATTCATTTAGCTTAGGAGACTGCTGGACAGCAGCCTCCTGAAGGGATTACAGCTCATTCTACTCGAGCTATGGTTTTCACTTGGGCCTTTTTTAAAAATGAGGCTTCTGTTGAACAGATTTACAAGATGGAGTCTTGGTCTGCATTTTATACTTTTTCAAATTTAACAAATTTGATTCTTTGCTTCTTCGGAGGCTATTTTTGGGAGAAAGGGTTTTTATAGGCAGCGGTAACTTCCGTTTAAGTACCTTCCTTGTCCCTCCCATCATCCGTGTACTTTAGCTTTGGTATTGGTATCCCATAAGTAATGGATGATCCGTGGACTGGATACACTTAACAAGAGAAAAAATAATTTATACTTACCTGATAAATGTATTTCTCTTGTAGTGTATCCAGTCCATGGCCCGCCCTGTCATTTTAAGGCAGGTAATTTTTTCACTTAAACTACAGTCACCACTGCACCCTATGGTTTTTCCTTTCTCTGCATGTTTTCGGTCGAATGACTGGGTATGGCAGTTAGGGGAGGGGCTATATAGCAACTCTGCTATGGGTGATCTCTTGCAACTTCCTGTTGGGAAGGAGAATATCCCATAAGTAATGGATGATCCGTGGACTGGATACACTACAAGAGAAATAAATTTATCAGGTAAGTATAAATTATGTTTTTTCTGGTTCAGAGGATTCTGTTTCAGAGGTTGATACTGATAAATCTTCATATTTATTTAAAATGGAATTTATTCATTCTTTACTTAAAGAAGTCTAATTGCATTAGAAATAGAGGAATCTGGTCCTCTTGATACTAAATCTAAACGTTTGAATACAGTTTTTAAACCTCCTGTAGTTATTCCAGAGGTTTTTCCCGTCCCTGATGCTATTTCTGAAGTAATTTCTAGGGAATGGAATAATTTGGGTAATTCATTTACTCCTTCTAAACGGTTTAAGCAATTATATCCTGTGCCATCTGACAGATTAGAGTTTTGGGACAAAATCCCTAAGGTTGATAGGGCTATCTCCACTCTTGCTAAACGTACTACTATTCCTACGGCAGATAGTACTTCCTTTAAGGATCCTTTAGATAGGAAAATTGAATCCTTTCTAAGAAAAGCTTACTTATGTTCAGGTAATCTTCTTAGACCTGCTATATCTTTGGCGAATGTTGCTGCAGCTTCAACTTTCTGGTTGGAAGCTTTAGCACAACAAGTAACAGATCATAATACTCATAGCATTGTTAATCTTCTTCAACATGCTAATAACTTTATTTGTGATGCCATCTTTGATATCATTAGGGTTGATGTCAGGTATATGTCTTTAGCTATTTTAGCTAGAAGAGCTTTATGGCTTAAAACTTGGAATGCTGATATGTCTTCTAAGTCAAATTTGCTTTCCCTTTCTTTCCAAGGTAATAAATTGTTTGGTTCACAGTTGGATTCTATTATTTCAACTGTTACTGGGGGGAAAGGAACTTTTTTACCACAGGATAAAAAATCTAAAGGTAAATTTAGGTCTGCTAATCGTTTTCGTTCCTTTCGTCACAATAAGGAACAAAAACCTGATCCTTCCCCTACAGGAGCAGTATCAGTTTGGAAACCATCTCCAGTCTGGAATAAATCCAAGCCTTTTAGGAAACCAAAACCAGCTCCCAAATCCACATGAAGGTGCGGCCCTCATTCCAGCCCAGCTGGTAGGGGGCAGATTACGTTTTTTCAAAGAAATTTGGATCAATTCGATTCACAATTTTTGGATTCAGAATATTGTTTCTCAAGGGTACAGCATAGGCTTCAAGATAAGGCCTCCTGCAAGAAGATTTTTTCTTTCCCGTGTCCCAATAAATCCAGTGAAGGCTCAAGCATTTCTGAAATGTGTTTCAGATCTAGAGTTGGCTGGAGTAATTGTGCCAGTTCCAGTTTTGGAACAGGGGCTGGGGTTTTACTCAAATCTCTTCATTGTACCAACGAAGGAGAATTCCTTCAGACCAGTTCTGGATTTAAAAATATTGAATCGTTATGTAAGGATACCAACATTCAAAATGGTAACTATAAGGACTATTCTGCCTTTTGTTCAGCAAGGGCATTATATGTCCACAATAGATTTACAAGATGCATATCTGCAAATTCCGATTCATCCAGATCACTATCAGTTTCTGAGATTCTCTTTTCTAGACAAGCATTACCAGTTTGTGGCTCTGCCGTTTGGCCTAGCAACAGCTCCAAGGATTTTTACAAAGGTTCTCGGTGCCCTTCTATCTGTAATCAGAGAACAGGGTATTGTGGTATTTCCTTATTTGGATGATATCTTGGTACTTGCTCAGTCTTCACATTTAGCAGAATCTCATACGAATCGACTTGTATCGTTTCTTCGAGAACATGGTTGGAGGATCAATTTACCAAAGAGTTCATTGATTCCTCAGACAAGGGTAACCTTTTTAGGTTTCCAGATAGATTCAGTGTCCATGACTCTGTCACTAACGGACAAGAGACGTCTAAAATTGGTTTCAGCTTGTCGAAACCTTCAGTCTCAATCATTCCCTTCGGTAGCCTTATGCATGGAAATTCTAGGTCTTATGACTGCTGCATCGGACGCGATCCCCTTTGCTCGTTTTCACATGCGACCTCTTCAGCTCTGTATGCTGAACCAGTGGTGCAAGGATTATACAAAGATATCACAATTAATATCTTTAAAACCAATTGTACGACACTCTCTAACGTGGTGGACCGACCACCATCGTTTAGTTCAGGGGGCTTCTTTTGTTCTTCCGACCTGGACTGTGATCTCAACAGATGCAAGTCTGACAGGTTGGGGAGCTGTATGGGGGTCTCTGACAGCACAAGGGGTTTGGGAATCTCAGGAGGCGAGATTACCAATCAACATTTTGGAACTCCGTGCGATTTTCAGAGCTCTTCAGTCGTGGCCTCTTCTAAAGAGAGAATCGTTCATTTGTTTTCAGACAGACAATGTCACAACCGTGGCATATGTCAATCATCAAGGAGGGACTCACAGTCCTCTGGCTATGAAAGAAGTATCTCGAATACTTGTATGGGCGGAATCCAGCTTCTGTCTAATTTCTGCGGTTCATATCCCAGGTATAGACAATTGGGAAGCGGATTATCTCAGTCGCCAAACATTACATCCGGGCGAATGGTCTCTTCACCCAGAGGTATTTCTTCAGATTGTTCAAATGTGGGGACTTCCAGAAATAGATCTGATGGCTTCTCATCTAAACAAGAAGCTTCCCAGGTATCTGTCCAGATCCAGGGATCCTCAGGCGGAAGCAGTGGATGCATTGTCACTTCCTTGGAAGTATCATCCTTCCTATATCTTTCCGCCTCTAGTTCTTCTTCCAAGAGTGATTTCCAAGATTCTAAAGGAGCGTTCGTTTGTTCTGCTGGTGGCTCCAGCATGGCCTCACAGGTTTTGGTATGCGGATCTTGTTCGGATGGCTACTTGCCAACCGTGGACTCTTCCGTTAAGACCAGACCTTCTATCGCAAGGTCCTTTTTTCCATCAGGATCTCAAATCCTTAAATTTGAAGGTATGGAGATTAAACGTTTGATTCTCAGTCATAGATGTTTCTCTGACTCCGTAATTAATACTATGTTACAGGCTCGCAAATCTGTGTCTAGGAAGATATATTATCGAGTCTGGAAGACTTACATTTCTTGGTGTTCTCATCATTTTTCTTGGCATTCTTTTAGAATTCCTAGAATTTTACAGTTTCTTCAGGATGGTTTGGATAAAGGTTTGTCTGCAAGTTCCTTGAAAGGACAAATCTCTGCTCTTTCTGTTCTTTTTCACAGAAAGATTGCTAATCTTCCTGATATTCATTGTTTTGTACAGGCTTTGGTTCGTATAAAACCTGTCATTAAGTCAATTTCTCCTCCTTGGAGTTTGAATTTGGTTCTGGGGGCTCTTCAAGCTCCTCCGTTTGAACCTATGCATTCGCTGGATATTAAATTACTTTCTTGGAAAGTTTTGTTTCTTTTGGCCATCTCTTCTGCTAGAAGAGTTTCTGAATTATCTGCTCTTTCTTGTGAGTCTCCTTTTCTGATTTTTCATCAGGATAAGGCGGTGTTGCGAACTTCGTTTAAATTTTTACCTAAGGTTGTGAATTCTAACAACATTAGTAGAGAAATTGTGGTTCCTTCGTTGTGTCCTAATCCTAAGAACTCTAAGGAAAGATTGTTGCATTCTTTGGATCTAGTTAGAGCTTTGAAATATTATGTTGAAGCTACTAAAGATTTCCGAAAGACTTCTAGTCTATTTGTTATCTTTTCTGGTTCTAGGAAAGGTCAAAAGGCTTCTGCCTTTTCTTTGGCATCTTGGTTAAAATCCTTGATTCACCATGCTTATGTCGAGTCGGGTAGAACTCCGCCTCAAAGGATTATAGCTCATTCGACTAGGTCAGTCTCTACTTCCTGGGCATTTAGGAATGAAGCTTCGGTTGATCAGATTTGCAAAGCAGCAACTTGGTCTTCTTTGCATACTTTACTAAATTCTACCATTTTGATGTGTTTTCTTCTTCTGAAGCAGTTTTTTGTAGAAAAGTACTTCAAGCAGCTGTTTTAGTTTGATTCTTCTGCTTCTAATTTCAGTTTTTTTCATTATAAGATTTAAACTTTGTTTTGGGGTGTGGATTATTTTTCAGCGGAATTGGCTGTCTTTATTTTATCCCTCCCTCTCTAGTGACTCTTGCGTGGAAGATTCACATCTTGGGTATTCATTATCCCACACGTCTCTAGCTTATGGACTCTTGCTAATTACATGAAAGAAAACATAATTTATGTAAGAACTTACCTGATAAATTCATTTCTTTCATATTAGCAAGAGTCCATGAGGCCCACCCTTTTTTGAAGTGGTTATGATTTTTTTTGTATAAAGCACAATTATTCCAATTCCTTATTTTATATGCTTTCGCACTTTTTTCTTATCACCCCACTTCTTGGCTATTCGTTAAACTGATTTGTGGGTGTGGTGAGGGGTGTATTTATAGGCATTTTGAGGTTTGGGAAACTTTGCCCCTCCTGGTAGGAATGTATATCCCATACGTCACTAGCTCATGGACTCTTGCTAATATGAAAGAAATGAATTTATCAGGTAAGTTCTTACATAAATTATGTTTTTTATGACTAGGTACGTTATGTCACTAAATCAAGCCGTTTTCAGCACCAAAATATTTTTTCTTCGGTAGTCACACCCCTTTTGACCTTGTGCCTTATATTGCACATTGATTGCTATGCAAAAGACATTTCAGATGCTATTAGTTACATCACTATAAGTGAACTATATTTTCACTAATCATTTGTGTTGTATATTTTTTGTTTACATATGTTAGCAACCATTTTTTTAGAGGCATTCTCCTATTTCTCTGTAATAGTTTTTTGTTGCACAATTTTCTTATATGTTTTTTATGCCACTGAGCCAGCTGTACACCTTTCTTCCACAGCTATGTGTTCATATTGCAAAACAACTGGAGTAGTTTTTCAGCTCATTTATGTGACTCATGTTTGGATTTCTTGTCAAGTACCGATACATCTTATAATGTTTCTATGTTTTTAAATGCTCCTTCTGTTTCTAACTCACAGATGGATGCAGATGGTGTACCCCAGAAATGGAAAAATGTATTGCTATAGCCATTGGGAGGGCTCTGACTGCTCTACCGCCTTCAAATAAACAAAAAAGATAAGCTCATATTTTACCTTCTACTAGTAACATTTGTAGTGACCATCAAAATACTGAAGTATCTCCTAATGATGAGGATTCTCCCCCATCAGAGACAGAACCTGAAAATTCCTCTTTTTTTATTTAGAATTGAATATGTTCATTCACTTCTGAAGGAAGTTTTAGTCACTTTATGGATTAAAGAATCTAAACCTTTTGATGAAAAACCCTGTAATCTTTAAATTCAGTATTTAAAATTGTTGTTAATCTCCCTGAGATTTTTCTTGTACCTGACGCTGTCTCTGATATGATTGCAAAAGGTTTAAAAAAATGTGATATCCTCTTCCTAATGCTAATTTGGAACTATCGGAAACAGTCCCTAAAGTTGATGGGGCCATTTCCATTCTAGCTAAACGTACTTTGGAATATAGTACTTTTTTTTAAAGATCCTTTTGATAGGAAATTTGAATCTTATCTATGAAGGGCATATTTATAAACTGGCTATATTCTTAGACCAGTCATATCTATTGCTGATGTAGCTACTGCTTCTACTTTTTGGATATCTAGTCTTGCTCAGCAATTATCATTTGCGATGCAGTATTTGATATCAGGAAGCTGAACATTAAGACTATGTCCTTAACTATTCTTTCTAGAAGAGCTTTATGGCTTGAAACATAGAATGCTGATATGGTATCTAAAACAAGAATGCTATCTTTCTTTTCAGGGAAAAATTGTTTTTGGTTCCCAATTAGATTCTATTATTTCCACTATTATTGGAGGTAAGGGAGTATTCCTTCCTCAAGACAAGAAGTTTAAGGGGAAATTTAAGCTCTCAATAGTTTTTGTTCCTTTTGACAAAACAGAGAAAAATCAACTTCCCCCTCCCCTAAAGCCCCTGACTCTAACTGGAGACCTTCTTCAAATAGAAATAAATCCAAGCCATTTAAGAAACCAAATCCAGCCCCTAATACATCATAAAGGTGCGGCCCCATTACAATTCTGCTAGGGGGCAGACTGAAAATTTTCAAGAGATTTGGACAGAATCTGTCCAAAATCCTTGGATTCAGAATATAATTTCTCAGGGATATCAAATTGGATTTAGAATAAGACCTCCTATGGGAAGATTTTTTTCTCACCCATATTCCAAGACATCGGTTAAAAGCTCAGGCTTTTCTGAAATGTGTTTCATATCTAGAAAGTGAGTGATTGTCCTAGTTCCCTTATAGCAACAAATATCTTCATTGTACCAAAAAAGGAAAATTCTTTCAGACCAATTTTGGATCTGAAAACTCTGAGCAAATTTGTGTGAATTCCAACTTTCAAGATGGAAACTATGAGGATTATTCTGCCTTTTGTTCTGCAAGGTTACTGTATGTCCACAATAGACTTACAGGATGCTTACCTTCACATCCCTATCCATCCAGAACATTATCAATTTCTTAGGTTCTCTTTTCTAGAAAAGCATTACCAGTTTGTGGCTCTTCCTTTTGGCCTAGCAACAGCTCAAATAATTTTTTCAAATGTTCTTGGTGCCCTTCTATCTGTAATCAGAATGCAGGGTATTGCAGTGTTTCCTTATTTGGACGATATTTTGGTACTAGGTCAATCTTTTAATTTAGCAGAATCTCAAGTGAAGCAACTGTTGTTTCTTCAAAGACATAGTTGGAAGATCAATTCACCAAAAAATTTCTTGATTCCTCAGACAAAGGTCACCTTTTTAGGTTTCTAAATAGATTTAATGTCCATGACTCTTTCCCTGACAGAAAAGAGAATACAATTGGTTATAGCTTGTCTAAACCTTCAGTCTCTTTCATTCCTTTCAGTGGCTATGTGTGTGGAATATCTAGGTCTCATGATTGCAGCATCAGACGCGATCCCTTTTGCTCATTTTCATACGAGACCTCTTCAGCTTTGCATGCTGTGCCAATGGTGCAAGGACTATACTCGGATATCACAACTGATATTCTTATATCCCAAGACACAACTTTCTCTGACTTGGTGGTTAAACCACTACTCTATTCTTCTGGGGGCTTCCTTTGCTCATCCTACCTGGTCTGTGATCAGCACAGATGCAAGTCTTACAGGGAGCAGTCTGGTATACTTTGATAGCACATTGAGTTTGGAATCCTTGGGAGGTCAGGCTACCAATCAATATCTTGGAACTCAGTGCTCTTTTCAGGGCTATTCAGGCTTGGCCTCTATTAAAGAATGAGCCTTATCTACGTTTTCAGAAATACAATATAACAGCAGTGACATATGTCAATCATCAAGGGGTAACTCAAAATTTCTTAGCCATAATAGAAGTATCTTTAATACCTTCTTGGGCGGAATCCAATTTCTGTCTAATCACTGCGATTCACATCCCAGGTGTAGACAGCTCCGCGGCAGATTATATCAGTCGTCAGTTCCTACATCTGGGGGAGTGGTCTCCACCCAGATGTGTTTTATCGGATTGTTCAAATGTGGGGTCTTTCAGAAATAGTTCTGATGGCTTCTCGTTTTAACAAGAAACTTCCCAGATACATTGCAAGGTCCAGGGATCCTGAGGCGGAGCTGTTGGATGCTCTAGCAGTGCTTTGGTCTTACCATCCTCTTTCCCAGAGTGATTTCCAAAATCAAAATTCTGTAATTCTGATAGCCCATGTGTGGCCTCACAGGATTTGGTATGCGGGCCTAATTTAGATGTCCAGTTGCCTTCTGTGTCCTATTCCTCTAAGACTAGATCTTCTATCTCAAGGTCCCTTCTTCCATCCATCTAAGGTCTCTAAACTTTTAATGGCATGAAAATTGAACTCTGACTCAGTGACTCCGTGATTAACACTATGATTCAAGCCTATTTCAAGAAAGATCTATCACAAAGTTTGGAAAACTTGAACTTCATGGTGTTCTACTCATAATTACTACTGGCATTCTTTTAGCATTCCTAGAATTCTTCAATTTCTTTAGGATGGTTTGGATAAAGGTTTGCCTGCCAGTACTTTGAAAGGACAAATCTCTGCTCTTTCTGTCATGTTTTGCAGAAAAATGGCTCATCTTCCAGATATTCATTGTTTTGTTCAGGCTTTAATTTGAATTTAACCTATTATTAAACAAATGTCTCCTCCCTGGAGTCTAAATCTGGTGTTAAAGATTTTGCAGGCTCCTCTTTTTGAGCCTATGCATTGTTTGGACATTAAACTACTTTCTTGGAAAGTGTTGTTTCTTTTGGCTATCTCTTCTGCTAGAAGAGTTTCTGAATTGTCTGCTCTCTTTTGTGAGTCTTCTTATCTGATTTTCCATCAAGATAAAGCTGTTTTGTGGACTTCATTCAAATTTTGACCTAAGGTTGTTAATTCTAACAACATTTATAGGGAAATTATTGTTCCCTCCATGCTTCTGAAAGAACCTTACATTTTTTGGATGTCTTTAGAGCATTGAAATATTATGTTAATGCGACTAAAGATTTCAGAGAGACTACTAATTTGTTATTTTTTTCTGGTTCTAGGAAAGGTCAGAAGGCCTCAGCTATTTCTTTAGCATTTTTGTTAAAACTTTTGATTTACATGGCTTATTTGGAGGCGGGTCAGTCTCCGCCTCAGGGAATCGATTGCCACATCTTGGGTTTTCAAGAATGAGGCTTAAGTGGCCACTTGGTCTTCTCTGCATACCTTTACTAAATGTTATCATTTTTATGTTTTTGCTTCGTCAGAAGCAGCTTTTGGTAGAAAGGTCCTTTAGGCAGTTGTCTCAGTTTGTTAATGGTGCCTATATTTTTTTAGTTTTTTTTGTCATAAAATACTTTATTTTGAGTTTTTGGATTTAATTTCTCAGCAAAAAAAGCTATTTTTATTTTATCCCACCCTTTTTTTGTTTATCGGGAAATTCCACTTCTTGGGTATTATATCCCATATGTAACAGCTTGTGGACTCTCGCCACCTATATGAAAGAAAACATAATTTATGTAATAACGTACCTTAAAAAAATAATTTCTTTCATGGTGGCGAGAGTCCACAAGGCCCCACCCATTTGTGAGTTATATATTTTTGAATGCACATCTTTTTTTCCTGCTCCTCTTTTTTTGGATTTTACTCCTTAAACACCTTAACACTTGGCTATACGTTAAACTGGGGTAGGAATGTATATCCCATACGTAACAGCTCGTGGAAAGAAATTAATTTATCAGGTAAATTCTTACATAAATTATGTTTTCTTAACGCACCATTGTCTTTAGTACAGTTGGCAGAGTTTTATAACATAAATAAACATGTATTCAAAATAATTTGCTTATGGAGATTGTTTAAATGGAATGAACACTCTTCATGAAATACATATAAATTACACTTCTACAATTTATTGGTTGACTTACTGCCATTGTTAATGTCCAGGGTTCCAGTCCCCTTGAAGGCATTTTTTTAATTTTAATCAGATTATAGAGAAGAGATTATAAAATCTACTGAATTAAAAAATGCAAAATTAATAACAAAGAGCTTTTGTTAAGAGAGAGAGAGAGAGAAATAATAAATTGTTTAAAAGCGAAATGTTTCCACCTAAGGGTTTACGGTGAAAATACCCATATTCCACACCCTTCTTTAGTTGGAACTGATTATTTTCAGATAGCTCTAAGATCGGACGACCACAAAAAGGACCACAGCGTTGATTTTACTTGTTTTATTTGTTTATTAGTTTGTTTAATTAAAAAAAAAGGAAAAATAAGATGATTAATGTTATATACTTGATTGCAACCTAGCTAGTTACGGAACAATCTTAGACAATATTTAAAGACAGGTATAATCTCAGGAAGATGTATATCTCTTTATCCGTCTCAGATGGGAGGAGAGAACTGTACACGAAAAATGTATGAGGCCACTGGACTCTTTGGCTTAAGTGAGAGACTTTATGATGCCATACATATGGATGTTTCTTAAAGTTAATATTATTATCCTTTTCTTCTCACCTCTTAAGGTCATACCCATGCCAAGCTTCAGTATGGGAAGCAATATTTAGCATTATTTGTGATACTGATGTATGTTGTGTTGCAATCTTATTAAAATATTAAAGGGATACTAAACCCACATTTTTTATTTCATAATTCAGATAGAGCATGCAATTTTAAGCACCTTTCTAATTTTCTCTTATTATCAATTTTTCTTCGTTCCCTTGATATCTTTATTTGAAAATGCTGGAATGTAAGGTAAGGAGCAAGCCCATTTTTGGTTCATCACCTGGGTAGAGTTGCTGATTGGTTTGCTACATTTAGCCACCAATCAGGAAGCGCTACTCAGATGCTAAACCAAAAATGGGCTGACTCTTAAGCTTACATTCCTGCTCTTTCAAATAAAGATAGCAAGAGAATGAAGAAAAATTGATAATAGGAGTAAATTAGAAAGTTGCTTAAAATTGCATGCTCTATCTGAATCATGAAAGAAAATGTGGGTTTAGTATCCCTTTAATAAAAATTATTTCAACTAAAGTGAAATGTTGTAACAAAATAGAGCATTTTATTTTTACACTAGAATGTCACTGGGTGGCAATTATTCCCGCCGCCCCCCCCCCCCCCACACACAATTATTATGATACTATTCAACTTGTGCATGCAATATAATTATATTTTTCATGGTTTTATTAATAACATATCATATTCTAGGCTTGAAATAATGGAGCAGATGGCTTTACTTCAAGAAACCTCATATGAGCGTCTTTACCGATGGACACAAAGTATGTGTATTATTTTTCTTTTTTTATATATTTTATTTATTATCCAGAAGTGTAGAAAACAACAAAAAAGAAAAACAATTGACATTTTTACATTTCTAATTCATCATGCAGAATAATTAAATAGTGTATACAGTATAACATGACACATTTAATGTTGCTAAAGTATCTTTAAGGATTAACCCTAACCATTATACATGGCTCAGAAAAAAAAAAAAACTTTAAAAAAATAACCGTCCACACTAATGGATTGATTTTATGATAGAAAATAAAAACAAAAATAAACACAGAACTTAATATTAAATCACACATAATTGTGTATGTCTTAAACCTCTCTATATAGAGATATCCAGTCTGGAGGAAAGAAATCTAACAATACTAGGTCGGCGAGTCCGAACTAAAAAATGGGGACAGTATCTGCCTTTGAGTGATAAGTGGGTAGGACTTGATTATTGGTAGCCAGCCATTTAATTATTTTTTTTTTTTCCCGATACTGCCTGTAGTTGAAATTATTAAAAAAAATAATCTGTGATTGAATCTCTTTGAGTACAGAGGAAAAAGTGGGTGCCGTATGAGCTTTCCAATTGTTTATTATCAGATGTCTGACTATCAGAACGATAGTATTAACAATATTGTTATATAGACTTGAGCTCTCGTACGGAATCTGAATATGTAAAAAAAAAAGATAATTCCTTAAGTGAATCTAATCCGAAAATTATATAAAGTGGAGACTCGGAATCCTACTTTTTGCCAAATTTGGAATATCTTAGGACAATACCATTTCATATGGCACAGATCTGCTAATGGCATTCTGCACCGTGGACATTCTGGAGTTGTAGCTGGGAACATTTTATTCAATCTATAAGGAGAAATATAATAATTATTAATCATTTTTAAATGGGACTCCTTCCAAGTCGTAGAAATTAGACATCAATTAAGGGCTGAGAAGCCACGTCTAATTTTATCCGCATCTAGAATATATGTCCATCTATTAACTATTTTTTTCAAGAAAAGGAGCACTTTGTTTAGCCAGCATGATGTCATATATTAGGGAGATAGAAGCATCACCCATAATAAATTATGAACAACATATCTCAATATCAGACAAAGCCAAAGGAAGGGGGAGACAAAAACTGAGCGAGTTAACAAAATGTTGCAGTTGTAAGTAAGCAAAAAAAGGTCTTATTAGAAATATCATATTGTAAAACTAAGTCTTGGAAGGGTATGATCTGTCCATTCCCTGACAGGATCTGTGATATAGTAATAATACTCTTTTCCTTCCAAGATTTGAAGGCCTTGTTATAAATTCCCGGTGTAAATTGCGGGTTCCCTATAATAGGGAGGAAATCAGAAAAACTTGGGTCTATCTCCAAAAGGTCACAGCATTTCTGCCAAGCAGAAACTATATTTTTAATAGATATAACGCTGTAGATATTAGTGTATTATTTTTCTGTTGTGTTATATACGTTACAATATTCAACACATTTTTAGCCCCTTTGGCCAAATTTACATAGATCTATGTCTTGTGGTACATAGCCCATCGTACCTTAAATGGATATCTACATCCATTTGGATGATCAGTGCCCCGTTACCAAATAAAAGAAGACTGCCAGATCATCCATTGGTGCCGGTGTGTGAGGGAGGCAGGTGAACTGCCTAGCTGGGGATGGGAGGGTAGGGATGGGCTGCAGAAAGGAAATTTTGAAGGGAGAGGGAGGGATGGGTTGCTACACTACAGAAAAAAATGAAGTTAGGGTGGTTGGCCACATAACGATTGCGGGGAGGAGGTCAGGGGAACCCAAACACTACAGACATTTTTTTAATAAATAAAAAAATAAATAAAAACTGGCTACTGGCAGACAGCTACCAGTACCTAAGATGGTTTCACTAGTGGGAGGATTAGAGAGCTGTTTGGTAGGGATCAGATAAGTGGGATGGTTGAGGAGGGATCACTATACTGCAGAAATGTTTTTATTAAAAAAAAAACAGAAATAAACAACGCCCTAAACTGCAGACTGTCTGCCAGTAACCTAAGAGGGTTTTAAAGAGTGTGGGTAGAGCTGATTGAGAGGGATCAGAGAGGTGGGAGGTGTCGGGTGAGAGTGCTTCAGTACTGTTTGTGTATATATTGTGTTGGGACAGTAAGCACCTTGATATTTAAATATCAAAATGTTTATGCATAATAAAACTTTTTTGCAATATACTTTAATTGCTTAAAATATTTTTCCATTGTCTTTCGTAAAATGATGATGGTCCACAGTCCCCCATGACATATGGTATATTTTTCCCGCCACTAGGAGGAGTTCAAGAACCCATATCAAAGTTTAAAATCCCTCCCACCTCCCTTCTCTTTTTTAGTTTTGCTCTTGGCCTCGGAGAAGGTTGAGAATATAGGTTGTTCCAGCTACTTGCTTATGAATTTAAATTTGGGAGCTCAGACCAATGTGAGACCCAGAGTGGGTGCTGCGTAAGGTGAGTGACTTTACACAGCACACACACACAGCCCAGAGACCTATTTTTAGGTACTCTGACAACAAGTACAGCATAGCCAGGGGTGGGGGGTCTAAGCTGGCTCTCCTCATTACACACTTTTTGTATTCTTTTTAAATTCCCTACTTACCCTTTTCTTATCAGAGGCATAGCCAAGTAACACCGTTGACCTTCACAGCTCTGAGGAAATATTCATATCACTTTTTGGAAAATAGATGCCTGGCTCTTAGACAACCATTAACCGCTCAGTTTAGTTAGCTGATCCATGGATTAAACTCTGGTTGTGCAGGGGAGCATTTTGTTATGAGGGAAGAGTATTTATTATGCTTGTGCACATTTTAAAGGGACACTGAACCCACATTTTTTCTTTTGTGATTCAGATAGAGCATGCAATTTTAAGCAACTTTCTAATTTACTCCTATCATCAATTTTTCTTTGTTCTCTTGCTATCTATATTTGAAAAAGAAGGCATCTAAGCAAATTTTATTTGGTTCAGTACCCGGGCAGCACTTGTTTATTGGTTGTTGAATTTATCCACCAATCAGCAAGAACAACACAGGTTGTTCACCAAAAATGGTCTGGCATCTAAACTTACAGTCTTGCTTTTCAAATAAAGATACCAAAAGAATGAAGAAAATGTCATAATAGGGGTAAATTGGAAAGTTGTTTAAAATTCCATACTCTATCTGAATCACGAAAGAAAAAAATTTGGGTTCAGTGTCCCTTTAAACTCAAAATGGCTTTCTAACTTTCTCTGAGGTAAACTGGCAGGAATCAGCTATGGAAATTATAGAGCTGTATTTTCTAAAAGCTACTTAATAAGTAATTCATTCTTCTAAGCATTTCCCCTTACAAAGGAGCTGCCATGGTGTTACTTGGGCTATACTATACCTTGGAGTATGTAATACAGTTTTAATAAATGTGCCATAGGAGTTTTCTTAAGCTTAGTGTAGAATTTTATCTAAAATATTTTTTTCCCCAAAGTGTTTCTGACTAAGATTGTTTTTTCTCTGATTCAGTTTCCATGATTTTTTTTTGACAGTTTTAAGGAGTATGAACCCCCCCCTCTGTTTCTTTCTTTTCCCTCAGTTGCTCTATGCATGGAGGTTTTAGGTTGTATGTTGGTGCTTCAGATGCAATTCCTTTTGCTTGCTTTCTTATATTGCCTCTTCAGTTTTGTATGTTTCGGCAATGATTCAGGGGTCTTACTCTGCTATTTCTTAGGTTCATTTAGATTTCAGATTTTATTATTATCAGTTATTTGTAGAGCGGCAACAGATTCTGCAGCTCTAATCAAGCCAGTCTCTGTTTGGTGGCTGTATAATCAGTTTATTTTGCAGGGGGGCTTCTTTTGTTCATCCTATTGGATCTGTATTCTTTAAAGATGCTAGTCTTTCAGGATGAGGGGCTGCCTGGAGTCTTTTTTCTTTTGTTTCCTCTGTCAATCATATGTCAATCATCAAGGGGGAGCACTCAGTTCCCTGTCCATGAGGAAAGTATTCTGAATTCTTTCCTGGGCAGAAGTTAATTGTTATTTAATTTATGCTGTTTATATTCCTGGAGTGAACAACTGGGAAACCGTTTTTCTCAGTTGTTAGTCTTGGCATCAAGGAGACTACTGCCTCTTCATCTTGATATCTTCTTGATATCTTCTATCAGATAGTGGATCTTTGGGGTCTCCCAGAGATAGTTCTGATTGTCTTTTGTTTCATTCCTTGACTTTCCAGGTACTGTGTGAGGTCCATGGATCCTTGAGCAGTGTTTGTGGATGCTTAGGTAGTTTATTGGTCATTTGGACTAATAATTATAATAGTTTCTTTCATACAGGTGGTGAGAGGCCATGATCCATTACTAGTGGGAGTTATTATTCATCCCTACCATTAGGAGGAGACAGATTCTCAAACTCTATAAAACCCCCACCTCACCAGTACCTAAGTCTGGTCTTTGCCTCCCCTGGAGGTAGTTGAAGAATGAAGATGTGCATTTTATTCTTCAGAGAGAGGAGTTCTCAGACCAAGTTGAGGCCTGTTTCCCCTTAGAGTTGCATGTCGGGGGGATGTATTTTGGAGTATTGGAAGTAACATATTTCACCAGTGGGAATTAGTCACAAACCATGTCATGGGGGTAGCAGACACTTGTCCTTTGCCTCTGCCTGTTGGTTCCTCGATATACTCCTATTCCAGTTCCTCTGCTGTTATGTTTAAGTAGCAGAAAGCCTTTGGATAAGTACTATATTTTTATTTACTTGACACTCTATAAGCCATTAAGATTATTACTATATATATTATTTTATATGTATATAGCCTTGGGATAGTTGGATATACTGTATGTTATTTGATATTTCCCATTTTAAAGTGTTCATTTGTTTATTTTTAAGAACATAATTTTTTTTTCACTCGCGTGAATTTTCTGACGCACATTGATGCATGACAGCCTTCGGGTCTGCGTGCGTCGGCATTTTGCCCCCCTTTTATATTATGTAAGTTTGACGCGTGCCTCCCTTTTTAAGTGTGATGACTGGATGCAAGATGTACTTGTCTTAATTCTTCACACTGTACATTTTTAAGGTTTTTTTTTTTTTTTTTTATAAGTGGCAACTGTCTCCCTTTCCTCTAGAACTTTTTTTAATTGGAATATTATCATTTAACTTTATTATTGTATTTTGTTCTTGCAGTTATGGAGCCTTGTAATTGCATCCCTAAATCTGCCTTTCAAAGCTGGGTCATTTGAACATTTTACTACCAGTATTACATGTTTATTTTGTTATGCTAAGGTATTTTCTTTAACAATCTTATGCAATAAATGTATTAATGTTTTAATGCATTCTGATTATTACTACTACTGTTCTTGCTTCATAGAGTATTATTTCTCCTTCTGTTTGTTCCTTATATGAAGAATATACTACTTTTTCTCCTGGAATTATGATCTTCATTCGAACAACAGTGTTGAAATGATGCCTCTTTCAACTAAGCATAAAAGGTGAGTTTAGAATTTACCTCCTCCTAGTTCTTAGCCAGCTAAGGTTAATGTTTCTAGTTATGAGGCTTTTATTTCATTTTAGTTTTTTTAGTTTTCCAAGATGTTTCCTTTATCAGATTATTTTATCAAGCTTTGGGGAATCTTTTACATGGTGGAAATGGCAGTTACTATTTAATCTATATAATTAACATTCCTTTTGAGGATAGTTAATTTTCCAGGGACCCTATGGAAAATACATTTGGATTCCTTCTTTGGAAAGGCTTTTATTTTCTGTCAGTGGTTTCCCTGTTTTCAACAGCTTTGACATCACTGGTGTAATTTGTGATCTTTTCACTTTGATGTGGAAATCCGTCTTAGACGTTTTTTGCTATTGAAGATTTCAAAACTCTTTGAATTTTCTAAACTAACTAAATTCTTTATTTGAAAATGTAATTTTAGTCATTGCACATAATAATGCTAAAAATGATTTTTTTTGTACCCTCTGTAGAGCTCTATGGCTCATTTATTGGTCAGCAGGCATGGTCTTTATGATGGACTTGATCTCTGCTTTTTCTGGGTAATGATTTATTTCCCTAGGTTACATGCAATTAGTCTTCTGTGTCTGGAGGAAGTCTTAAAGATTTTTCCAGAGCTGCCTGGAAGTCTAGGGTTATTTGGAATAAGGTAACACAATCTAAGAAACCTTCTTCTTTCAGATAACTTGCACCTCCAGTACAAATTGTATTCTGGTATAGGTTATTCCTTTCTTAAAAGGCTTTTTTTGCTTTATGCACAAAATCGCTGGATGTTAATCCTATGTGTTTACTGTTACAGGCCTACATTTCCTTGTGTGAAGGTTATTATAGCATCATTTTTTTAAAGTTCTTGCACTATCAAGATTTTTTTGTCGGCCTGGAACCTAGAAAGTGGTAGTGCCGGTTCCAATTTGTGGAATAAGATCAAGGATTTAATCCAATTTGTTATTGTCCCTAGGAAATAGAGAGATTTAATGGCCTATTTGAGATCTCAAAACCTTATCAATTTTTTTTATGAGTTCCTAAAAACTGTATGGTCCATTTTAACCTTTACAAAAAAAGGTGTGTTATCAATGGCACTACCACATATCGTTGTTTACTATGACTACACCCTCATTTTATTAAACAGCTTGTGTGCTGAAAATTCAAATTGGGGTAGGTGGTGCTGTGTATTAGATAATTTTCAAAGGCAGAGAAAGAATGGGTTTAGTCCCATTCTAGAATACACTTATAGCACTCATTTTAGGCATAGAATTCAAATAATGCTTGAAATTTGAAATGATCAACAAATGGATTCGAAAGATCTCTAACGTAAATAAAATATAACTTTTATTATATACACATAAAAAATGGAGTTAAAATTGAGGGATGTGCAACTTAAAAACAAATGCTCTAAATAGGATAATATAGTACAAATATTATATCTCAAAATATGGTTCAATAGGTTCAGATATATATGTAATGCTCGTTATACATGTGAGGATTCTTGGATATATTTAAATGATAAATCCAAATCACATAATAAACTTCACTTGTATTAGAGAATAATAATACCTGTGAACCTTGTGGATTCTAAGAATGTAGTAAATATTTGTACAAATAACTGATATCAATAAGTTTGGTCCTATCAGGGTATTATAGATCAGTATATGTATTGCATACTTGAGTATCCAAGAGTTGGTTACACTTATGCAGGATTTAGTTATTTATAACTGACAAGTTCACCTAATACTTCAGTGAACTATTAACCCTACCTAGTATTTAGGAGTACGTGTAAAAAACTATTTATATAAAAATTGGATATACTGGGCAAATATAAATATGAACAAACCAGTGTTGGTGGAATTGCACAATAATATTAGCTAATTTGGGCATTAACAAGTTAACTCTACCGATTGTAGAAACTGTATAATTAGCTTGCCTCAATATCCTAGTAAACATCATACTTTATTAAAAGACAGGCTAATGTTGCCTTTGGACACAATCAGTTACTAATCTATTCATTAACCCTTGGATATCCCAGGGCACATATTATAATAACCATAATCTTATTCTTGCAACTTGAATGTTGTATTGTTTCTAATCTAGAAATTCAGTTGCCAGCCTTACAAATAACCATATTTTCAGGAAATCTCTGAAATACTCAAGTATGCACTAAACACACTGATATATGATACCTAAGCATAATCTTGTTCTTACAACTTGAATGGTGTATTGGAATTAACCCATTAACTCAGCTGCTAGCCTTACAAGTGACCATATTTTTAGGAAACTCCTGAATACCCAAGTATGCACAAAACGTACTGATATGTGATACCCAAGTATGCATTAAACACACTGACCACAGCCAACTCTTGGATACTCAAGTATGCAATACATATACTGATCTGTAATACCCTGATATGGACCAAACTTATTGATATCAGTTATTTGTACAAATATTTACTGCATTCTTAGAATCCACAAGGTTCACAGGTATTATTATTCTCTAATACAAGTGAAGTTTATTATGTGATTTGGATTTATCATTTAAATATATCCAAGAATCCTCACATGTATAACGAGCATTACATATATATCTGAACCTATTGAACCATATTTTGAGATATAATATTTGTACTATATTATCCTATTTAGAGCATTTATTTTTAAGTTGCACATCCCTCAATTTTATCTCCATTTTTTATGTGTATATAATAAAAGTTATATTTTATTTACGTTAGAGATCTTTCAAATCCATTTGTTGATCATTTCAAATTTCAAGCATTATTTGAATTCTATGCCTACAATGAGTGCTATAAGTGTATTCTAGAATGGGACTTAACCCATTCTTTCTCTGCCTTCTACATTTTAACCTTGTTGTTTGGGGTTATTTTGAAGGATGCTTTCCTTCGTATTCATATCCTCAAGGACCACCACCAGTTCCTAAATTTGTCTTCTAGACAAATATTTTGTGTTTGCCGTTCTTTCTTTGGGACTTACTTTTGTTCCCATACTTTTTGCATAGGTTCTGTGAACTCTTTTGATTCAGATTCCATGTTTTCCCTTAAGCTGCATTTTTAACAACAGTTTTCTGTTCTTCACAGGAATGTTGGGAGAATCGATTTTCAAAAAGCTCTTTCTCCTCCTCAGTTATGAGTTATATATAGATATATATCTTTGTAGACTTTACCATGTGTTTTTCTCTTACGGATGTTCAAACAGCATGTTCTTCCACTATTTATTCTGTGTATGGGAGTTTTGAGCAAATGGTTTCACCTTCAGATGTCCCTTTGCACAACTTAATATTTCAGTTGTGCTGGGATTAGAATTTGTTTTCTTAGTAATCTTTTTGGGTTCCTCTGTAAATCAGTCTTTCCTACTGTTTTTTTTTCCCACTACAGGCATTTTTATTTGTCCTTTCGGACTATCATTTCTACTGATGCCAGTCTCTTGAGTTTGGGTGTAGTCTGGGATTTGAGGAGAGTGTGAGGAAAAGTTTTTTTTTTTCCTAAGGAGGCGGGGTTACCAATACATTTCTTTGTACTTTGTGCAATCTCCTTACTTCTCAGACTTGGCCTTTTTTCTCAAATTAGATATTTGTCTCTGTTTTTCAAGTCAGATAAAGCACTTTTATTTTTCCTTGCCAATAATAGTAGTACTTTACTTCACTTCTAGTGATGCAAAAAAAGCAATGGTTTCTCCTTCAAACGGTTTTATACCAGTTTCTGAAGTTATGACTTAGTTCACATTTAGACCTCAGGGTCTCATAGTCAAGCTCTTTCACTAATCAGTCATTCTGATTGCTCCAGCTTTATCATGCAAATCTGGTTATGCAAACCTAAATTGGATAGTCTATCATCCTAATTTGTCTATCTCTTAGTCTATAACATCTTTAGTTGTCCTCAGGCCTATCAATTTTAATGGGCCAGCTATTGATCTCTTGATTCATAAAATACATTTTTGAACAAGATAGTTGAGACCTCTTTCTTCAGGCATGGCAGCCTGTAACAAGTTTTTTTCCCACCATTATTTTTTCTTTCCTGGTGTGATAAACATGGTTTTTACTAGTATTTCTCGGAAATTTCAGGAATTCTTACAAAATATTTTAATTTAGAAGTTTCTTATAAGGTCTCTTACATACATAGCTTTGTTCTAGATCTAGACAAAGTAAGTCTATTTGTTAAGAAATGTTCTCTTCTTGAGAGCCTTACTGGCTTTAAAGGGACAGTATACACTCATTTTCATATAACTTTATGTAATAGACACTACTATAAAGAATAAGATGCACAGATACCAATATAAAAATCCAGTATAAAACTGTTTAAAAACTTACTTAGAAGCTTTCAGTTTAGCTTTCTTGAAAAGGTAGCTGGAAAGCCCACTGCAAGTGGGAAATAAGACACTTTTCCCCCCTCCTCCTTCTTTTGCATATGAAAAGACCCTTTACACAAACAGGAGCAAGCTGGAGAAGGTATACATCAGTACTCACATAAAACTTTGGGGCTTGGTTAGGAGTCTGAAAATCTGAGCAATGTTATTTAAAAATAAGCAAAACTAAACATTTTTTTTAAAAAAAAAACTTCATGGGCTATATAAATAGATCATCTACAAAACATTTATGCAAAGAAAAAATGAGTGTATAATGCCCCTTTAAGAGTTTTTAAAACTAATTTGAATTTATGAATGGTTTAAACATTCAGCTTATTTTGAAAGTGATTTGTTTCTTTTACAATATTTTCACCAGTATCTAGCTTGTTTACTTTTTCTTGTGAGATTCCTTATCTTATTTTCTCTAAGCATGAAGCATTTTCTTTTCTTTTTTTTATTTCAGTCAGGACATTGTAGTTCCTTTTCTTTGTTCTATCGTTTAAAAATTATATTTTTATTTGTCCATTTGTAATACAAAAAGCACTAAACCGTTGCTTATACTTAATAGAAATGATTGCAATATCTATTATTCTTCTATTTAAATGGATTTTACCCTTTATTTCATTTTTACATCACATTTGTGCAGTGTCCATAACTTCCTGTCAAATACAAATACCCTCAAACAGCAGAAGGTATACGTTGCACTGTATAAAATACAGCTTAATTAGCTATGAATGACAGAAAAAAATAAAAAAAACAATGATACATTTTATCCTGAAAGTACATAAAAATCGCAACAGTGTTAAAAGCTGAGTGTAGCATAAACCCTAACATAAGCCCTGAGTCTAAACACCCCTAATCCGCCGCCCCCGACATCGCCGCCACCTACATATAGTTATTAACCCCTAATCTGCCGCCCCCGATATCGCCGCCACCTACATACAGTTATTAACCCCTAATCTGCCGCCCCCGATATCTCCACCACCTACATACAGTTATTAAACCCTAAACTGCTGCCTCCGACATCGCTGCCACCTACATACAGTTATTAACCCCTAATCTGACACCCCCGACATCGCCCCCACCTACATAAAACTATTAACCCCTAATCTTCCGCTCCCAATGTCGCCGCCACTATACTAAAGTTCTTAACCCCTAAACCTCTTGCCTCCCACATCACTACCACTAAATAAATCCATTAACCCCTAAACCTAACCCTAACGTAACCCTAAGCCTATCACCCCCTAACTTTAACATAATTAAAATAGAGCTAAACTAAAGTTACAATTATTAACTAAATAATAACTCTTTAAAACTAAATACTGTACTTACCTGTGAAATAAAACATAGGCATTGCCCCAAAGATATCAGCTCTTTTACCTGTAAAAAAAATACAAACATCCCCCAACAGTAAAACCCACAACCAACCCCCCTAAATAAAATAACTATCTAAGGCCTAGATTTAGAGTTTTGTCAGTAACGACCCGCGTAGCTAACGCTGGCTTTTTTCTGGCCGCACCTTTTAAATACCTCTGGTATTGAGAGTTCACAGAATGGCTGCGTTAGGCTCCAAAAAGGGAGCGTAGAGCATAATTTAACGCCACTGCAACTCTCGATACCAGAGTTGCTTACGGACGCGGCCAGTTTAAAAAACGTGCTCGTGCACGATTCCCCCATAGAAAACAATGGGGCTGTTTGAGCTGAAAAAAAAACTAACACCTGCAAAAAAGCCGCGTTCAGCTCCTAACGCAGCCCCATTGTTGTCTATGGGGAAACACTTCCTACGTCTGCACCTAACACCCTAACATGTACCCCGAGTCTAAACACCCCTAACCATACACTTATTAACCCCTATTCTGCCGCCCCCGCTATCGCTGACCCCTGCATATTATTTTTAACCCCTAATCTGCCGCTCCGTAAACCGCCGCTACTTACATTATCCCTATGTACCCCTAATCTGCTGCCCCTAACACCGCCGACCCCTATATTATATTTATTAACCCCTAATCTGCCCCCCACAATGTTGCCTCCACCTGCCTACACTTATTAACCCCTAATCTGCCGAGCGGACCGCACCGCTATTATAATAAAGTTATTAACCCCTAATCCGCCTCACTAACCCTATAATAGTATTAACCCCTAATCTGCCCTCCCTAACATCGCCGACACCTAACTTCAAACATTAACCCCTAATCTGCCGACTGGAGCTCATCGCTATTCTAATAAATGTATTAACCCCTAAAGCTAAGTCTAACACTAACACCCCCCTAAGTTAAATATAATTTAAATCTAACAAAATGAATTAACTCTTATTAAATAAATTATTCCTATTTAAAGCTAAATACTTACCTGTAAAATAAATCCTAATATAGCTACAATATAAATTATATTTATATTATAGCTATTTTAGGATTTATATTTATTTTACAGGTAACTTTGTATTTATTTTAACCAGGTACAATAGCTAAAATAGTTAAAATAATTACAAAATTACCTGTAAAATAAATCCTAACCTAAGTTACAATTAAACCTAACACTACACTATCAATAAATTAATTAAATAAAATACCTACAATTACCTACAATTAAACCTAACACTACACTATCAATAAATTAATTAAATAAAATACCTACAAATAAATACAATGAAATAAACTAACTAAAGTATAAAAAAGAACTAAGTTACAAAAAATAAAAAAATATTTACAAACATCAGAAAAATATTACAACAATTTTAAACTAATTACACCTACTCTAAGCCCCCTAATAAAATAACAAAGCCCCCCAAAATAAAATAATGCCCTACCCTATTCTAAATTACTAAAGTTCAAAGCTCTTTTACCTTACCAGCCCTGAACAGGGCCCTTTGCGGGGCATGCCCCAAAGAATTCAGCTCTTTTGCCTGTAAAAAAAAACACATACAATACCCCCCCCCCTCAACATTACAACCCACCACCCACATACCCCTAATCTAACCCAAACCCCCCTTAAATAAACCTAACACTAAGCCCCTGAAGATCTTCCTACCTTATCTTCACCATACCAGGTTCACCGATCGATCCAGAAGAGCTCCTCCGATGTCTTGATCCAAGCCCAAGCGGGGGGCTGAAGATGTCCATGATCCGGCTGAAGTCTTCATCCAAGCGGGAGCTGAAGAGGTCCATGATCCGGCTGAAGTCTTCTATCAACGGCATCTTCAATCTTCTTTCTTCCGGATCCATCTTGCAGACCTCCGACACGGAACATCCTACTGGCCCGACCGATTCCCGACGAATGAAGGCTCCTTTAAGGGACGTCATCCAAGATGGCGTCCCTCAAATTCCAATTGGCTGATAGGATTCTATCAGCCAATCGGAATTCGAGGGACGCTATCTTGGATGGCGTCCCTTAAAGGAGCCTTCATTTGTCGGTAGTCCGTCGGGCCAGCAGGATGTTCCTCTTCTAACTGGAACTTCAATGCAAGTGACGTCATCAAAGATGGCGTCCCTTACATTCCTATTGGCTGAAAAATTTCAATCAGCCATTAGGATGAGATGGGCGGCTTGCGGTTTAGGGGTTAATAGGTTTATTATTGTGGCGGTGTGGGCGGACGGCAGATTAGGGGTAATTATATTTAAATCGTGTTTGCGATGCGGGAGGGCGGCGGTTTAGGGGTTAATAGATTTATTATAGTGGCGACGATGTCGGGGAGCGGCGGAATAGGGGTTAATACATTTTAATAGTGGTGGCGATGACCGGAGCATTAGATAAGGGGTTAATAACTTTATTAAAGTGTTTGCAATGCGGGAGGACCTCGGTTTAGGGGTTAATAGGTAGTTTATGGGTGTTAGTGTACTTTTTAACCCTTTAGTTAGGAGTTTTATGGTACAGCTTTGTAACGTAAAACTCATAACTACTGTCTTTAGATGGCGGTATGGATCTTGTGGTTATAGAGTGTACCGCTTACTTTTTGGCCTCCCAGGCAAACTTGTAATATCGATGGAATGGGAGTCCCATTGAAAAGGGACTTTTTTTAAAGTGCGGTACTGACGTTGCGTGACTGTCTAAAAGGTGTGTGGTACACCTATACCGACAATACCAGCATTAGGGAAAGTGAAGCGTTATGGGCCATAGCGATGCTATTTGACTCATAACGCAAAACTCGTAATCTAGCTGTGTATTATTTGCATGTAATTTATTTTCATTTAATGCTACATTCGGCTTTTAACACAGTTGCAATTTTTATTTACTTTCAGGATTTTAATGTATCATTGTTTTTATTATTTTTTTCTGTCATTCATTGCTAATTAAACTGTATTTTATACAGTGCAACGGTATACCTTCCCTCTGTTTTTTGTTTTTGTATTTGATGCAATTTTTAGAGGTGTAGGAATCCTCTTTCTTTTTTTACAGTTTTGCTTTTACCAATAATTTTTTCTTGCGCAGATATCTCACTTCCCAAATTTCACCATAACTTCCTGTCACACCCCTACAAGGAGGCCTCTAGAACGTTTATCTTAGCATGACGTCATAAAACTTCTAGATTGGTTTACTATAAAGTGAATAGACTAGATAACAGGGTGTCAGAACTGACAAAATTAAATTTACAAGCCTATGATGTGGTGTACTGGAGGTTTTTAAGCGGATTATGAAGTGTTATTGCTTTTACTGCTGTGATTGTTGTCTAATATAATGTCCAGTTGTTTTTAATATATGCTTAATCACTTTATCTGGTGTTCCAGTATTTCCATGGGTGCAGTGGGGCTTTGTACCTAATTGCCTGACAACTTAGAGCTAAGCTTTAGCTTTCCTAATTGTGAGTACCTGTTTGCTTGAAGTATAAGCTGTGTGCTTAACAGACTTCGCTATTTTACCTTTCCTTTCTTTGAGAGCTTATTGGATGATCAGAAGGGTCCTGTGTCCATTCATACCCACTTAAGTAACATCTTCTACACTTGGGTCCTTTGATGCATTCTCTTTCTTGGACTTGCCATATCCTTATTTTAATTATTTATAATATACACTTTGTGTGTTTTATTTTTATATTGCTTAAGTGTATATGTCACTATTATAAGTTCTCATTTCTTCGCTCCCACTTGTAGGAGACTATTTTATTAAAAAGGTTGATAGGATAATTTTTCATCCAATATTAGGTTAAAGGTTGATAGGGTAACTTTTCATCCAATAATTAAATAAAACATTTTGCTGTCTTCCAGTGGCTCATGTTAGGCGTATTGTGGAACGTATTGATAGAGGGATCTGGGTGTGACCTGCAGTAATAGTACATATTGTCACTAATAAAGTAATCGGCGGGAGATGAAGTGTCCTAAAAAATGACTACAGGAAGTTAGGTAGAAAGCTTAATGCAAGTACCTCAAAGGTAATATTTTCAGAGATATTACCAGTGCCATGTCTTAACCTAAGGTCAGTTCATTCTTGTTTAAAAACATGGGTTTGACTTTTTAGAGCACTGGGCTGAGTTTTCACTTGGGTACAATGTGTACAGTAAAGATGGATTGCACCTGAATGACATGGGTGCAGGTATGTTGGGGAGAAGATGGAAACGAGTTTAGGGAGTATCTTTTAAACTAGGCAAAAGGGGGGGGGGGGTCAGTTCAAACATAATAGAACCGACAGTCTGTGAATATGTCAAACCTAGAATATCTCAAGGAAGGGATAACAGAAGGGTACACTTAGGAAATATTACAATAGAAAGTTGGGCGGAAAGCGCACCAAGTAGCAGCAGAAAGCACATTAAATGTATGACAGCAAATACAAGAAGCATGACGGGTAAAATGGGGGAGCTGGAGAGGACTATCGTATTATCAGTATAACTGAAACCTGGTGGGATGATTAACATGACTGGGCAATTAACTTAGAGGGTTATACTTTATTTAGGAGGGACAGGAGCAATAAAATGGGTGAAGGAATTTACATTTATATTAAACCTGACCTAAAACCTTCAATAAGGGAAGATATTTATGATGATACAGGTGATAATGTAGAGACCCTCTGGGGTTGAAATAAAGAGTGTGGGTAAAAATCCTAAAATAATATTGCTAGGAACATGCTACAAGCCCCCCAACATTAGTGACATGGAGGAAACTCAACTACTAATGCAAATAGGAAAGGCTGCTAATAATACCATTGCTGTAGTTATTGGAGATATGAAATTTCTCTTGGTTGGTGCCAAACTGGACAGAGAGGCTTCTAATCTGCTGCTTCAGGGGAATAGAAAAGGGTTGTGGATTACGATGTTTGGGTTAGTGTAAGGTTCACCTTCAAGTTTGTGTATCGGTTTACACTGTACACACCGTGGCTCCAAGCAAAGGGAGGCTCCCTAAACCCGGAGTGCTGTTACTGATGTAGATCAAACTGCCAGAGCACCAACATACACATTAAGTAACAAGCACTATAGAATGTGCAATAAATAAAAACAAAACTTTAATTGTAGCAATTAAAAATTACAAAGCAGGGCTAGGTGTCTAAGCTGGCAAACGTCTGCTGCTTTTTACGCTCTTAGTGGGTAAGCGAAGCACGTCAGATGTTTGCTAGCTTAGATGCCTAGCCAGGCTCTGTCATTTTTAATTGCTACAATAAAAGTTTTGTTTTATTGCACATTCTGTAGTGCTTGTTACTTAAAGGGACATTATACACTCATTTTTTCTTTGCATAAATGTTTTGTAGATGATCTATTTATATAGCCCATAAAGGTTTTTTTTTTTGTTTTTTTTTTAAATGTATACTTTTGCTTATTTTTAAATAACATTGCTCTGATTTTCAGACTCCTAACCAAGCCCCAAAGTTTTATGAGAATACCGTCAGATACCTACTCCAGCTTGCTCCTGTTTGTGTAAAGGGTCTTTTCATATGCAAAAGAAGGGGGAGGGGGGAGTGTCTTATTTTGCCCTTGCAGTGGGCTTTTCAGCTACCTTCTCAACAGAGCTAAACTGAGAGATTCTAAGTAAGTTTTTAAACCGTTTTATACTGGATTTTTAAATCAGTATCTGTGCATCTTATTCTTTATAGTAGTTTCTATTACATGCAGTTATATGAAAATTAGTGTATTGTGTCCCTTTAACTACCCTGACATAAAATGGGCCAATTAAACTGATAATTCAGCTAAGGGAGATAGATGTTTAAATGTTCTCAAGGATAACTTCATGTCACAATTTAGTAGAGGAGCCAAATAGGAATAAAGCTATATTAAATTTAGTGGTATCAAACAATACAGATATAATTTCAAACATAGAAGTCAAAGAACATTTGGGTAACAGTGACCATGACATCATCACATTTAAAATCACTTTCCATAAGCAGTGTTATAAGAGTTTAACCAAGACTTTTAATATTAAGAAAGCAAAATTCAGTGATTTAAGCAAATCATTAAATAACATAAATTGGGACCATGTCTTCTGTAATAAAAATACAGAGGATAAATTGATAACTTTGTTAAATAAATATACAAATCAACACATACCACATGGTTATGGTTATAAAAGTAAAATAAATAAATCCAAGCCAATGTGGCTAAATAAAACTGTGTTGATAAAAATTAGGAAAAAGTGTAGGGCATTTAAATTATTCAAAGAAAATCGTACATACTCAACATGTCAAATATATAAGGAATGTAAAATGCAATCACATTTAGCAAAAATTGAAAAATTAAAGATTAATTACAAAGGATTGTAAGTCAAACCCTAAATGTTTTTTTTTTTTAAAAATTATATAAATGGCAAAAAATCTAAGAAGGACAATATAGGTACATTAAAATGTGTGAAGGGTAGCTTTTTAACAGTGACAGGGGGGAGGCTGAGGTACTAAACCAGTTATTTTGTTCAGTATACATGAGATAAACAAATTCACTTTGAAACAAACTAGAACATACACGCCCATACCATTAACTTGTTATCTCTAGAGGACATCACGAAAAACTGAATAATATTAAGGTAAATAAAACTCCAGGCCCAGATGGAATATACCCAAGGTTATTTATGGGAACTTAGCACTGTTATAGACAAACCTCTACTCTTAATTTTTTAAAGACTCATTATCCTCAGGCAGAGTACCTCAGGACTAACATAAAGCTGATGTGTTGCCACTTTTTAAAAACGGGAAGCAGGGCTGATCCAGGCAGCTGTAGACCAGTTAGTCTGATATCAATAGTGGGTAAGATACTTGAAGGGATTATAAGGGATTATATTGATGAGTATATTCCTGTTAACAAGATTATGAATTTGCATAGTTTTATGAGAAATAGATCCTGTCAAACTAATCTAATTAGATTCTATGAGAAAGTAAGTAAAATTTAAATAAAAGCGAATCGGATGATGTGATATAGTTGGATTTTTCAAAGGCGTTTGATAGAGTACCACATGAGAGATTAATGTACAAAATTAAGGGACTGAGAATAGCTGAAAATGTTAGCTCATGGATAAATTACTGGATAAAAGACAGGGAACAACGAGTAGTAGTAAAACCGATCTTTCTCTCAGATTGGATAAAGGTAATCCATGGAGTTCCCCAAGGATCAGCACTGGGCCCTGTTCTTTTTAATATTTTTATTAATAACTTGGAGCAAGGATTAAATAGCAGCATCTCTATATTTTCAGATGATACAAAGTTAAGTAAGGTCAAAAGATCAGTGCAGGATGACCTTTCTTTATAGGGGGATCGATAAAAATTGAGATTTAATACTGGAAAATGCAATGTTCTACATTTTTGAAGTAAAAATAAGCAGGGAAATTTATTTAAATGTGACTAGACATCAAAACAGTGGAGGAAAGGGATTTGGTAGTAGTAATAGATAACAAGCTAAAGATGGGTGCACAATGCAGGGCAGCAGCTTCTGATGCTATTAAGATACTAGCATATATTAATAGAGGCATTTATGCAAGAGAGGAAAGCATAATTATTTCACTATATAAATCTGTGTTAAGACCTCCACTTGAATATAGAGTGCAGTTCTGGGGACTGATTTCTGAAAAAGACATTGCAGACTCAGAAAAAGCTCAGAGAAGGGCCACAAAACTAATAAGAGAATTGGAGAATATAAGCTATGAGGAGAAGTTAGTCAAACTGGGTCAGTTTTCTCTAGAAAAAAAGGCGCTTGAGAGGTGACATGATTACTATATAAATATACTATATAAATATATTCAAGGCCCATAAACAGAGATGGCAGAAGCTCTGTTTATTTTAAGAAAATTGTTTGTGACAACTGGTCACAATTTAAGGCTGGAGGAAAGGAGATTTAATCTCCAGCAACGTAAACATTTTTTCACTGTAAGAGCCATCACATTGTGGAATTCATTACCTAAGGAGGTAGTAAATGCCAATACCGTAGATACATTTTAAAACTGGTTTAGATACATTTCTGTCTAGAAACAGAATTCTGGGATATAATTGTGTAAAAAAGGTCACCGTTTTTTAATGGGATTTAATTTAAGCTCAACTAAAGCTTTTTTGTAAGTATATCAAGATTTGTATAGGTTGAACTCGAGGGACTTCTGTCTTTTTTTAACCTCATCTGCTGTTACTATGTTACATATGCCTCTTGTCATTGGTTCACCAGATGTGTTCAACTAGCTTCCATTAATGCATTGTTGCTCTGGAGCTGAATTTAACTATATGTTTTACCACTCTGCAGGGGTTAAACACATAGAGAATTGTATTATTGCACTATTCCTTGCATATGACACATTACAGCATTTTCCTTTTGCACTTTTTTGCCCCTTTAATGCTGAGAGTATGTAATTCACGCTAGCACATCCTATGCAAGGACAGGTACTGATTTGTGTGGCTTTGGCAACAATTAATCATTGTTCCTTTGTTTTTGTTTTTTGCAGATGAATGCAGAACACTAACTCAAGAGTCTTGTGACATTTCTCCAATTCTGTCCCAAGCTATGGCTGCTCTGCAGGATAGACCAGTGTTATACAAGTCAGTGTTATTTTACATTTCATTTGAATTTTCTTTGTTTAATGCATTTATATAATTAAGCCTTGATATACCAAGGGAACTCAATGGAATATGAATGAAAGTGCCTTCTTTTTTCCAATAAGAAGTCTCATGCGCCTGTCTATCAGTGGTAAATGATTGCCATAAAAGTGGTATTTGTCAATGTAATGTATTTACTGTATGTGGGAATAGCAACTCCTGATAACTTGTATCCTCTAAAGCCAAAAAACAGCACACAAGCAAAATAGCCCTCTTTCAAAGGAAAGGCCTCATGCCTATCTAGGTAAAGGTTGTTAGCTATAGGAATGACTATTACCTGCCTAATGGTTGACAAAATGAAGAGATAACCATCTTTCAAAAAAGGGGTCACATGCCTAATTGGCTGTCAAGTGATTATAGTAGCATAGAGGTCAACTAATAGAACAATATGCATGTATAAGAAAAATGGTGGTACTTAAACCACATCACCCCCCCCCCCCACACACACACACACATCACACACACACATCACACACACACACATCACACACACACACATCACACACACACACACACATCACACACACACACACATCACACACACACACACACACATATCACACACACACACACATCACACACACACATCACACACATACACACACACAACACATACACACAACACATACACACACACACACAACACATACACACACACAACACATACACACACACAACACATACACACACACAACACATACACACACACAACACATACACACACACAACACATACACACACACAACACACACACACATCACACACACACACACACACACACACACACACACACACATCACATACATACATCACATGTAAGGTCAAGTCTTTCCAGCTGTCAGTTGTATGTGATAGTCCAGCTTACAGATGATTGTCAAAATATTCACAAAAACCTCAGAGCACTGGTCTGATTTGGGAGTATGTCAGCTAGCTCTTAAAGGAATGGTTTATTCAAAATTAAACTTTCATGATTCAGATAGAGCATGCCATTTTAAGCAACTTTCTAATTTACTCCTATTATCAAATTTTCTTTGTTCTTTTGTAATCTTTATTTGAAAAGGCAAGACTGTAATTTTAGGAGACGGCCCATTTTTGGTTCAGCACCTGTGTAGTGCTTGCTGATTGGTGTCTAAATGTAGCCACCAATTGGCAAGCGCTTCCCAGGTGTTGAACCAGAAATGGGCCGGCTCCTAAACTTACATTCAAATGAAGATACTAAGAGACTGAAGAAAATTTGATAATAGGAGTAAATTAGAAAGTTGCTTAAAATTACATGTTCTATCAGAATCATAAAGTTTATCTTTGACTAGACTGTCCCTTTTTTACCGTTATCACAAACATAGAAATATATATGCCAATTTCGAAATATGGGTTTCCTGCTATTCAAATAAGCGCTTCATGTCCTTGTAGCTGTCACGTGATAACTATAGTAATAACAATCACCTGGCAGCAGCAACAGCCTCATTTTACTATCGGCTAGATTGCGAGTTTTGCGGTATGGGTGAAAAAGCAGCGTTATGGCTCTTTTTCACCACCGCTGGTATTACGAGTCTTGCAGGTTTAGCTGGACCCCACACTTTTTTGGCCGTAACGCAATGTAACTACCGCAGCTTTCAAAAAGTCCTTTTTCAATGGGACCTCCACAGTGTCGGTATTACGAGTTTGGGGGGCCAAAAAGTGAGCGGTACAGCCTAAAACTACAAGATCCATAACGTAAACTGAAAGTCAGTAGTTATGGCTTTTATGCTACAACGCCGTAACATAAAACTCATAACTAAAGTACTAAAAAGTACACTAACACCCATAAACTACCTATTAACCCCTAAACCGAGGCCCTCTTGCATCGCAAACACTAAAATAAAATTATTAACCCCTAATCTGCCGCTCCGGACATCGCCGCCACTAGAATAAACATATTATCCCCTAAACCGCCGCACTCCCGCATCGCAAACACTAGTTAAATATTATTAATCCCTAATCATCATGATTGGAACAGCCAATAGAATGCAAGCTCAATCATATTGGCTAATTGGATCAGCCAATAGGATTTTTTCACCTTTAATTCCGATTGGCTGATAGAATTCTATCAGCCAATCGGAATTCAAGGGACGCCATCATGGATGACGTCACTTAAAGGAACCTTCATTCTTCAGTTGCCGTGGAAAGAAGAGGATGCTTCGCACCGGATGTCTTGAAGATGGAGCTGCTCTGCGCCGGATGGATGAAGATAGAAGATGCCGTCTGGATGAAGACTTCGGCCCGCTTGGATGAAGACTTCTGCCGGCTTTGATGAGGACTTCTGCTGCTTTGTTGAGGATGGATGTCGGGTCTTCAAAAAATGTAAGTGGATCTTCGGGGGTTAGTGTTAGGTTTTTTAAGGGTTTATTGGTGAGTTTTATTTTTAGATTAGGGCTTTTGGTCACCGAAAAAGAGCTAAATGCCCTTTTAAGGGCAATACCCATCCAAATGCCCTTTTCAGGGCAATGGGGAGCTTAGGTTTTTTAGTTAGGAATTTATTTGGGCGGTTGGTTGTGTGGGTGGTGGGTTTTACTGTGGGGGGGGGGGTTGTTTTTTTTTTTTTACAGGTAAAAGAGCTGATTTCTTTGGGGCAATGCCCTGTAAAAGGCCCTTTTAAGGCCTATTGGTAGTTTATTGTAGGCTAGGTTTTTTTTTATTTTGGGGGGACTTTTTTATTTTGATAGTGCTATTAGATTAGGTGTAATTAGTTTAAATATTTGATAATTTCTTTTTTTATTTTGTGTAATTTAGTTAATTGTATTTAATTAATGTAATTTATTTAATTGTAGTGTTAGGTGTTAGTGTAAGACAGGTTAGGTTTTATTTTACAGGTAAATTTGTATTTATTTTAGCTAGGTAGGTAGTAAATAGTTAATAACTATTTACTAACTAGTCTACCTAGTTAAAATAAATACAAACTTGCCTGTAAAATAAAAATAAAACCTATGCTAGCTACAATGTAACTATTAGTTATATTGTAGCAAGCTTAGGGTTTATTTTATAGGTAAGTATTTAGTTTTAAATAGGCATTATTTAGTTAATGATAGAATTTTTTTATTAGATTTATTTTAATTATATTAAAGAAGGGGGTGTTAGGGTTAGACTTAGGGTTAGGTTTAGAGGTTTATAACTTTAGTATAGTGGCGGCGACGTTGGGGGCGGCAGATTAGGGGTTAATAAATGTAGGTATGAGGCGGTGATGTTAGGGGCGGCAGATTAGGGGTTAATAAATGTAGGAAGATGGCGGTGATGTTAGGGGCGGCAGATTAGGGGTTAATAAATGTAGGTAGGTGGCGGCGATGTTAGGGGTGGCAGATTAGGGATTAATAAGTGTAGGTAGGTGGCGTCGATGTTCGGGGCGGCAGATTAGGGGTTAATAAGTGTAGGTAGGTGGCGGCGACATTGGGTGCGGCAGATTAGGGGTTAATAAGTGTACTGTAAGTGGCGGCGATGTTGGGGCGGCAGATTAGAGGTTAATAAGTGTAATGTAGGTGTCAGCGATGTCGGGGTGGCAGATTAGGGGTGTTTAGACTCGGGGTTTATGTTAGGGTGTTAGGTGTAAACATAACTTTTTATTTCCCCATAGGAATCAATGGGGCTGCTTTACGGAGCTTTACGCTGCTTTATTGCAGGTGTTAGACTTTTTTTCAGCCGGCTCTCCCCATTAATGTCTATGGGGAAATTGTGCACAAGCACGTAAAACCAGCTCACCACGGCGCTGGTATTGGAGTGCGGTATGGAGCTCAATTTTGCTCTACGCTCACTTCTTGCCTGCCATCGCCGGGTTTTATGCAAACCTGTAATAGTAGCGCAATAGGGAGGTGAGCGGTGACAATAACTTGCAAGTTAGCACGGAGCAGCTCTTACCGCAAAACTCGTAATCTAGCCGTATGTTATTAATGTCAGGGCTCATAAACACTTTGTTTTGAGCCAAAACAGATTTGCTGGTATTCTGTAGAGAAAAACCAATGGCACTACTTGAAGTACAGAGACTCTATGTATCTCTTATTGTAGCACTGTCCTTTATTAGGGATGAGCTATTGAGAGTAATGGTGCTGTGTATTGAATTGAAATGCGGAAACACAGAGGGTAAAGAAGCCACTATAGCACTCTAGAGTCGCTAGACACTGTCTTATCACACTGTGTGTCTAGATATGGTAATACAAATGGCTATGCTCAAGTGAAGAGGAGGGGTGAAAGACCATTTGTTAAAACAGAACATTTAATGTTTCATGTAATTATAAAAAATTGTGACGAGAAAAACATTTAAAAACACACACTTTTAATAAATGCTGCATGTGTTACAGTCCACATTGATATTTAACTGCAGTGTTGTACACAAAAGGAGGAAAGTGTTGGAGAAATAAATGTCAGTGTATATTCGGGTTAATGTCTTGCAACAATTTGTGTGTATTAGGTTTAGTGCATAGCAACGTTAGTGTTTATAAGCAGCTATAAGGTTATACACGCTGTATAGGCTCTTGTCTAAGCAAGGTAGGTAAAACATAGGTGTATACATTAGAATGGATAGCCTTGACACTACTGCTGTATGGCTATTAACTTTCTCACTTGGTCTCTCTTAAACCCCGTTTGTATTAGTAAATGTATCAAATTGCTAAAGGAATTATAACCTAAGGGTATCTGTTATTGCTGTAAGAATAGTATCAGGCAGACATAAATTGCAACAAATGGTTTGATGCTAAATATGTAGCTATTGAATTTGAGTATTACAAGCATAGGTTGGTACATATAAATACAGATTCAGATAGAGTGCAAACTATTTGTATTCACATCTAAATATCTGTCTGGTACCTAGTTATGCTTGTACTCATTTAACCCAATAAGTTAGCTCTGTTAGCTTACACAACTGACAGACATAGAGAATTAGATTAACACTCTTATTCATTAAAGGGACACTGAACCCAAATTTTTTCTTTCGAGATTCAGATAGAGCATGACATTTTAAGCAACTTTCTAATTTACTCCTATTATCAAATTTTCTTTATTCTCTTGTTATCTTTATTTGAAATGCAAGAATGTAAGTTTATATGCCGGCCCATTTTTAGTGAACAACCTGGGTTGTCCTTGCTGATTGGTGGATAAATTCATCGACCAATAAAAAAGTGCTGTCCAGAGTCTGAAACAAGAAAAAAGCTTAGATGCCTTCTTTTTCAACTAATGATAGCAAGAGAACGAATAAAAATTGATAATAGGTGTAAATTAGAAAGTTGCTTAAAATTGCCTGCTCTATCTGAATTGCGAAAGAAAAAAATTGGGTTCAGTGTCCCTTTAAGAAGCTAAGTATTATGGAGGTTTCATTTACAGTATGTCAACATAAACTGGATTATCAAAGTGGCTCATTAAAATACAGGCATTCCTAGTGACTCCTCACCAAGTACATAACATGTTTCGCAGTCTAAACGGCTTTCTCAAAGGGTATCGTGCACCACAAAATTGGCCCGGTTTTATGATGTCTGAATCTTCACCCTGCCTACTAACGTGACATCACCATCGTATCGATCTGATTTAGTATCAGGGTTCTATCGCTGACATCCACCAGATTAGAGGTGATCATAGGGTAGTATATAACTATTGCGCATTATGTGATTGATTTATTCACATGCAAATTGTCAGTAGTTTTACCCTAATGCAGTCTTGCTGAGTGATTTTGGTTCATACATCTTATTTACCAATTTTGGCAATAACAGGAAGAAGACAGCAATAGTCAAGAAATGTATATTGGGCAATTCTTAAAGGTACTCTGTACCCATTTTTTTTTCTTTCATGATTCAGATAGATCATGAAATTTTAGGCAACTTTCTAATTTACTCCTATTATCAATTTTTCTTCGTTCTCTTGCTATCTTTATTTTAAAAGCAGGAATATAAATCTTAGCAGCCAGCCCATTTTAGGTTCAGCACCATGGAGAGCTCTTGCTTATTAGAGGCTGGCATTTACTCACCAATAAGCAAGCATAACCCAGGTTCTCAACCAAAAATGGGCCGGCTCCTATGCATCACATTCCTGCTTTTTAAATAACGATAGCAAGAGAACGACGAAAAATTGATAATAGGAGTAAATTAGAAAGTTGCTTTAAATGGCATGCTCTATCTGAATCTTAAAATAAAACAATTCGGTTTAGTGTCCCTTGAATACCAAGATTGAAAAGAATTTATTTATTATCAAATAATAATTTTTAAACAGATTCTGTGCCTTATTCCTTAGAGTAAAAATATCCTATTGTTTGTATCCACTGAAAGAAACTGCTTCATGAGCTCGATGTGGTTTTATTGTTGAGATTTTATTTGTATTATATTTTTATTTTACTTGATTGTGTGTTAAGAGTAAATGAAGGATGGTGTGTTTATTAGAAAGTTTATTAGAAAGTTGCTTAAAATTGCTACTCTTTCGGAATCATGAACGTTTCATTTTGACAAGACTGTCCCTTTTTACCGTTATCATCACAAACATAGAAATATAGATATATGGGTTTCCTCCTATTCAAATAAGCGCCTCATGTCCTTGTAGCTGTCACGTGATCACTATAGTTATAACAATCACCTTGCAGCAGCAACGGTCTCATTTTATTATGCTATTAATGTCAGGGTTCATGAACACTTTTTGTTTTGACTCAATACAGATTTGCAGGTATCTAAATAAACAGGGTGAACTCCATGAGTATAAAGATGAAAATGTATATAGGATGTTTTTTGTTTTATTATTCGAAAGGAGTAGGAATATACACACATAATCAAAGGCAATAAAATAAACTCTAACAATTGTGTCTAATATTTTTATTTTATAATAAGTTTTTTTATTGAGGTTTTTTGTGCATTAACATAGTAGATAACGGAGAAAGTACAAGGTATTAACAGATCAAGACAGTTGAGAGATTATACAACAGGCTAATATCTGATTTCAATAACTGCTGTACGCTAATTAGAACATAAAAGTCTTGTATATTCATTAAGGTAGTTCCAATATTAGTAGACAAAATATACATTACAAAGAGATAACATAAACATCAATGAAACCTCATTTTTCATTATACGTGTAGAGATGGAGTAACTATAGAAAGAGCCACTCATGAGCTCAGTGGAATATAGACTAAATGGCGAATGATAGTTACTTGGCGGTCACTTATGGACCATATGAAAACAAGTAAGGGGGAAATCAGCAGACAAGAGCTGCTCAAAAATTGGAAGGGGAGGGGGGAACGTGTCTAGGGAATTTAATGGCCGAAACAGGTATAGTCAGAGGGGTTACTATCCTATAAAAGCATAGATATCTGGTACGTTGAGGGGATATATATAGTTCTTTGTGACCTAATAGGTAGAGGGAAATACATGTGGGATATGAAACCTGGGGATGTGTGTCTGTGTATATGAATCTGCAATAAAGGCATTACAAAGATAACATCTAAGAAAAACATAGGCATATCTTTAGCGTATATTCTAAGTTTCCATACACATTAGATAAAATATATTGAGACTTATTGAGGAAAAATAAGAGTGCAACAAATATAAAACAATAGAAATTACAACAAGTAACTAATAGGATCTCTGGTATGTTGTTGTAAGAGAGCAACAGGTATGGATATTCAGCAGGTTACTAGGTATTCCACAACGTGTACACATAAGGATTTTTAATTCTAATCTTCTCCTTTCCCTCGTAGTCTAAATGTAGGGGGAAATTAGGTCAGCAACCGTGACTATGTGTCAAATGGGGCTATCATATTTGAGAGCAATTATAACCTGATTGTCATGAGTATTGGTTGGGAATAAAGGCATAGTGACAAATATTCGTATGGAGTATACTCTGATTAGGAGGGAGTATAGAGGATAGAGATAAGGGGGAGAATAATGGACTGTAATTGTGAGGGGGGTAAACCATAAGTATATCTGGTTCTATGTATAGAGGCTAGGATGTAAGTGGAGACAAGAGAGTAGAGTATTTAGGGTTGAGTCCAATGGGCTAAGAAGATGAGGCAAAATTCTGTTGGGATGGACTATATGAGACAGGATGGGGGAGGGGTTATGATAACTTGATGTTGAGACTTCTAAGATGGGGTCAGAATGAATAAACCTGCAGCCCAAACCTCCAGAGGTTATACAATATGAATGACGCAACTGTTAGTATAATTGAATAGGGGTAAAGAGCAAGTGGATGTTTTGCATGATGCACCTGGCAGATATGTAAAAAAAAAAAAAAACAATAATAATAGTGTGCAAACTAGCACTCAAACAGGGGGTGATTCTGTACCTGAGGGTACTCTATATAAAAGTAAATGAACCACATGTCCACATAAGCTAAAGTGAATTAAGAGACTTATCTAGTAGTGTAATGACCTACAATAAAACTTTCCTAAATCATTCCTATGTTAGTGTCTGTCAGCAGGCTGTGGTAGGATTCTGAAGGGTTCTTTAAGGTGTTCATACATTACTTTACTCTCCTTTTTTCTGATACTTCGCAATATATATTGTATTACCCTGTCTCGGCCGCTGACAGGGGACTTGTATGTTAGATGTCAGAGAAGAAGAAAAATGAAAAGAATAAATAAATAAATAAATAGATATCTGAGAGTAGTTAGATATATAAACTATTAAGATAGGCAAATAGAAAACATTCAGATTTATCCTTCCCACCACATGTCCCAACTAGGCAGACAGAACGAGGAACAGCCATGCATATGTAACTGTGGTGCAATGCATAATATAAAGTAAGCTATATGACCATTCTAAAATACTGTTAAGATGTTTGTCACAGAATAAAAAGCATGTCAGTAATAAAAAACAAACAGAACAAAGTATGAGCAATGCAAACCATACATTCTGTGAACTGGGATCAATATAGTGAGCTCATATTGGCAAAGACTACAACTTTAACTGGTATGGAACTGATAAAAAACAAAAGTAGTCAAATAATGTCCAGGTTGAAGAGATGGAAGGAATTGCGGTACACTGTTTACCCTACTCCCGCACTCACAAAGTGCACTAATGGGGTTGTGAGGCTTGTTAAATGGACCGTAGAGGGGGGTGTAGGTCCAAAGAGGTACAGACTGCTCATTAGTAATCTCAGAGGTCTCAGAAACATATCTCTCCTCTGACCGGGTATGTTGTGTACTATTATGACCCATGACTTATGCTGGATGCCCAAGACAAGAGTAATACTGGTGTAGAGAGTCACTCCCTTAAGGTCCAGCAAGATCCCTGTACCAAAGTCAGGCAAGTATGTGTCTAGAATGTAAAATGTCTGTGTCCGATAACAGGAGTCTATATTTGCTATGATCCCTGATATCGCATCAGCAGTGATTTGGCTAGGTTCAAGTTGTAAGAGTCCCCAAGCCATGTGTGGCGTGGAATCCAATTTTGAAGTCGTACGGGGTCCAGCTGATGTACTAGTCGGCACGATCCGAATGCCAGCCTCAGGCTTTTTAGTGTTGTCCGGTGCGTAAATTTCAGGTTTGAGGTAGGGGATCTCGGACTTTCCATGATGAAGAGCTATTCTCTGACCCAGCGCGATAACTTCCGAATCTGCGCTGCGATCTGCTTTACAGCAAGGGGTGAAGTCACCGGTCATTGCCAATTGCCTACCGGCCTCTCCGGTCTTAGCTATTTCTAGGATATCATTGTTTCCCTCCTCACAAGAGTCTCTTACTGTGCAAATAAGATCCCGGCAATTGTATTCCATCCTCAGTTCGAGGTCCTTAAGTAAAGCTCTTATGCTTATGTATTGGTTCTCCTCCATTTGTGAATAAGTATATCTGCGAGTGCCACGTGTGATATTCACTAATCGGTTACTAAACCTAGCGTACCAGGGGGAGAAAATCCAAAGCCCTAGCTTACTAGGCCTCAACCGTCCAGATCAGAGTATAGGCGTCATGGATATATTCAAGTTTGGTGTTTTATTGATCAGTTGGCTTGCGTTAGCTTGAATATATAGTTTCTTCCCAATAAATTGCTTGATTGCCTTTAAAACTTATAAGTTTAATAGACTCAGCCTAGAGCCCTCTGATTTTGCGTCCTCTCTCAACGCTGCCTGGACACGCCCCCGTCTAATATTTTTATAATCTTTGATGTTTTCCGCATTTAATGTAAAATACTGCAGGGACAAATTTATGTTCAAATTTGAAGTTGCTTATTTTTATTGCATAACTTATTTATTAAATAATAACTTTAACTGTTTAGGAAATTAAAAAATAATGCTTGAACTAATGTCATATTTGGAACCATCAAATGTTAATGATATTTAGATTTTTCCCTCTCAGTGTGCAGTGAATGTCAGAGGGATATGAGGAGAGTATTGCCTATTTGAATTCAATGATCTCCTTCTACGGGGTCTATTTCATAGGTTCTCTGTTATCGGTCGTAGAGATTCATCTCTTACCTCCCTTTTCAGATCGACGATATACTCTTATATATACCATTACCTCTACTGATTCTCGTTTCAGTACTGGTTTGGCTTTCTACTACATGTAGATGAGTGTCCTGGGGTAAGTAAGTCTTATTTTCTGTGACACTCTAAGCTATGGTTGGGCACTTTTATATAAAGTTCTAAATATATGTATTCAAACATTTATTTGCCTTGACTCAGGATGTTCAAACATTCCTTATTTCAGACAGTCAGTTTCATATTTGGGATAATGCATATGAATAAATTTTTTTCTTACCTTAAAATTTGACTTTTTTCCCTGTGGGCTGTTAGGCTCGCGGGGGCTGAAAATGCTTCATTTTATTGCGTCATTCTTGGCGCAGACTTTTTTGGCGCAAAATTTTTTTTCTGTTTCCGGCGTCATACATGTCGCTGGAAGTTGCGTCATTTTTTATGTTTTTTTGCGCCAAAAGTGTCAGCGTTCCGGATGTGGCGTCATTTTTGGCACCAAAAGCATTTAGGTGCCAAATAATGTGGGCGTCTTTTTTGACGCTAAGAAATATGGGCGTCACTATTGTCTCCACATTATTTAAGTCTCATTATTTATTGCTTCTGGTTGCTAGAAGCTTGTTCACTGGCATTTTTTCCCATTCCTGAAACTGTCATTTAAGGAATTTGATCAATTTTGCTTTATATGTTGTTTTTTCAATTACATATTGCAAGATGTCCCAGATTGACACTGAGTCAGAAGATACTTCTGGAAAAACGCTGCCTGGTGCTGGATCGACCAAAGTTAAGTGTATCTGCTGTAAACTTGTGGTATCTGTTCCTCCAGCTGTTGTTTGTAATGAATGTCATGACAAACTTGTTAATGCAGATAATATTTCCTTTAGTAATGTTACATTACCTGTTGCTGTTCCGTCAACATCTAATACTCAGAGTGTTCCTGTTAACATAAGAGATTTTGTTTCTAAATCCATTAAGAAGGCCATGTCTGTTATTCCTCCTTCTAGTAAACGTAAAAGGTCTTTTAAAACTTCTCATTTTTCAGATGAATTTTTAAATGAACATCATCATTCTGATTCTGATAATGGTTCCTCTGGTTCAGAGGATTCTGTCTCAGAGGTTGATGCTGATAAATCTTCATATTTATTCAAAATGGAATTTATTTGTTCTTTACTTAAAGAAGTCTTAATTGCATTAGAAATAGAGGATTCTGGTCCTCTTGATACTAAATCTAAACGTTTAAATAAGGTTTTTAAATCTCCTGTAGTTATTCCAGAAGTTTTTCCGGTCCCTGATGCTATTTCTGAGGTAATCTCCAGGGAATGGAATAATTTGGGTAATTCATTTACTCCTTCTAAACGTTTTAAGCAATTATATCCTGTGACATCTGACAGATTAGAGTTTTGGGACAAAATCCCTAAGGTTGATGGGGCTGTCTCTACTCTTGCTAAACGTACTACTATTCCTACGGCAGATAGTACTTCCTTTAAGGATCCTTTAGATAGGAAGATTGAATCCTTTCTAAGAAAAGCTTACTTATGTTCAGGTAATCTTCTTAGACCGGCTATATCTTTAGCGGATGTTGCTGCAGCTTCAACTTTTTGGTTAGAAGCTTTAGCGCAACAAGTAACAGATCATAATTCTCATAGCATTGTTAATCTTCTTCAACATGCTAATAACTTTATTTGTGATGCCATCTTTGATATCATTAGAGTTGATGTCAGGTATATGTCTCTAGCTATTTTAGCTAGAAGAGCTTTATGGCTTAAAACTTGGAATGCTGATATCTCTTCTAAGTCAACTTTGCTTTCCCTTTCTTTCCAGGGTAATCAATTATTTGGTTCTCAGTTGGATTCTATTATCTCAACTGTTACTGGAGGGAAAGGAACTTTTTTACCACAGGATAAAAAATCTAAAGGTAAATTTAGGTCTAATAATCGTTTTCGTTCCTTTCATCACAATAAGGAACAAAAGCCTGATCCTTCACCCACAGGAGCGGTATCAGTTTGGAAACCATCTCCAGTCTGGAATAAATCCAAGCCTTTTAGAAAATCAAAGCCAGCTCCCAAGTCCACATGAAGGTGCGGCCCTCATTCCAGCCCAGCTGGTAGGGGGCAGATTACGTTTTTTCAAAGAGAATACTGGTATGGGCGGAATCCAGCTCCTGTCTAGTTTCTGCAGTTCATATCCCAGGTATAGACAATTGGGAAGCGGATTATCTCAGTCGCCAAACGTTACATCCGGGCGAATGGTCTCTTCACCCAGAGGTATTTCTTCAGATTGTTCAAATGTGGGGACTTCCAGAAATAGATCTGATGGCTTCTCATCTAAACAAGAAACTTCCCAGGTATCTGTCCAGATCCAGGGATCCTCAGGCGGAAGCAGTGGATGCATTGTCACTTCCTTGGAAGTATCATCCTGCCTATCTCTTTCCGCCTCTAGTTCTTCTTCCAAGAGTAATCTCCAAGATTCTGAAGGAATGCTTGTTTGTTCTGCTGGTGGCTCCAGCATGGCCTCACAGGTTTTGGTATGCAGATCTTGTCCGGATGGCCTCTTGCCAACCGTGGACTCTCCCGTTAAGACCAGACCTTCTGTTGCAAGGTACTTTTTTCCATCAGGATCTCAAATCCTTAAATTTAAAGGTATGGAGATTGAACGCTTGATTCTTAGTCAAAGAGGTTTCTCTGGCTCTGTGATTAATACTATGTTACAGGCTCGTAAATCTGTATCTAGAAAGATATATTATAGAGTCTGGAAGACTTACATTTCTTGGTGTCTTTCTCATCATTTTTCCTGGCATTCTTTTAGAATTCCGAGAATTTTACAGTTTCTTCAGGATGGTTTGGATAAAGGTTTGTTTGCAAGTTCCTTGAAAGGACAAATCTCTGCTCTTTCTGTTCTTTTTCACAGAAAGATTGCTAATCTTCCTGATATTCATTGTTTTGTACAAGCTTTGGTTCGTATAAAACCTGTCATTAAGTCAATCTCTCCTCCTTGGAGTTTGAATTTGGTTCTGGGGGCTCTTCAAGCTCCTCCGTTTGAACCTATGCATTCGCTGGATATTAAATTACTTTCTTGGAAAGTTTTGTTTCTTTTGGCCATCTCTTCTGCTAGAAGAGTTTCTGAATTATCTGCTCTTTCTTGTGAGTCTCCTTTTCTGATTTTTCATCAGGATAAGGCGGTGTTGCGAACTTCTTTTAAATTTTTACCTAAGGTTGTGAATTCTAACAACATTAGTAGAGAAATTGTGGTTCCTTCATTGTGTCCTAATCCTAAGAATTCTAAGGAGAGATCATTGCATTCTTTGGATGTAGTTAGAGCTTTGAAATATTATGTAGAAGCTACTAAGAATTTCCGAAAGACTTATAGTCTATTTGTTATCTTTTCCGGTTCTAGGAAAGGTCAGAAGGCCTCTGCCATTTCTTTGGCATCTTGGTTAAAATCTTTAATTCATCTTGCTTATGTCGAGTCGGGTAAAACTCTGCCTCAAAGGATTACAGCTCATTCTACTAGGTCAGTATCTACTTCCTGGGCGTTTAGGAATGAAGCTTCGGTTGATCAGATTTGCAAAGCAGCAACTTGGTCTTCTTTGCATATTTTTACTAAATTCTACCATTTTGATGTGTTTTCTTCTTCTGAAGCAGTTTTTGGTAGAAAAGTACTTCAGGCAGCTGTTTCAGTTTGATTCTTCTGCTTATAATTTCAGTTTTTTTCATTATAAGATTTAATCTTTATTTTGGGTGTGGATTATTTTCAGCGGAATTGGCTGTCTTTATTTTATCCCTCCCTCTCTAGTGACTCTTGCGTGGAAGATCCACATCTTGGGTAGTCATTATCCCATACGTCACTAGCTCATGGACTCTTGCTAATTACATGAAAGAAAACATAATTTATGTAAGAACTTACCTGATAAATTAATTTCTTTCATATTAGCAAGAGTCCATGAGGCCCACCCTTTTTGTGGTGGTTATGATTTTTTTGTATAAAGCACAATTATTCCAATTCCTTATTTTTTATGCTTTCGCACTTTTTTCTTATCACCCCACTTCTTGGCTATGCGTTAAACTGATATGTGGGTGTGGTGAGGGGTGTATTTATAGGCATTTTGAGGTTTGGGAAACTTTGCCCCTCCTGGTAGGAATGTATATCCCATACGTCACTAGCTCATGGACTCTTGCTAATATGAAAGAAATGAATTTATCAGGTAAGTTCTTACATAAATTATGTTATTCTGATGTTGAGGTTTACCGTGTATACTATTGAAATGATATATTGTGTTTTGTATGGTGGCTTTTTGCTAGTTTGGGGTAATTATACAAACTAGTTATTGTTTTAACAGTGCTTGGTTTTAAAAAAAACAAAAACAATCTGATTTGTTGGGTTAGCTCACAGATAAAGCACTGAATTTAACTTTAACGGTACAGTCTACTCTATAGTCATCTTAAAGTCTTGCTGCAAATATCTTCCTGCACCTTTAGTTATTTTAAAATGATTATTGTTTCTGGTAACCTTGAAATGGCTGCCAAGCTCTGCCCACTGATGTCGTCACGATCTGGGTTTTATGCTCTCTGCTGAATAGCATTGACAGTCTGTTGAATCCAATTAGTGAGTCTTTTGTAACTAGCGAAGCCTTTAATGCCGCCCAGATCGTGATTTCATCAGTGGGCACAGCTTGGCAGCCATTTCAAAATGACCAGAAACAACAATCATTTTAAATATTGTTTTTATTGTTACTGCTGCATGATATAGAAAGGGTGCAGGATGATATTTGCAGCTTAAAGGGACAGTCAACACTTGCGGTAACATTATTTGATGTTGAAAAATAAAAACCGAAGATCCGCCTGCACTATACCCCTTCTGCCTTGCCGCCTTGCTTCTGTACTAATCACTGTCGCTAACTTCTTTAATACCAGGTAAATATGGCAGCCGAACTACCCCCCACCGTTACATAGCTGCCTTCTTCTTCAAATGATCAGCAAATCAGAATCCAATCCTCGGTCAGAAATTGCACGCGCTTGCAATTTCTGACCGAGGATTGGATTCTGATTTACTGATCATTTGAAGAAGAAGGCAGCTACGTTACGGTGGGGGGAGTTCGGCTGCCATATTTACCGGGTTTTAGAGAAGTTAGCGACGGTGATTAGTACAGAAGCAAGGCGGCAAGGCAGAAGGGGTATGGTGCAGGCGGATCTTCCGCAAGTGTTGACTGTCCTTTTAATCTAAAGTAAGACTTTTGGATGACTATAGTGTAGACTGTCCCTTTAAATGCAGGTAGGTTTTACTAGAATTATGTTTGTTCAGTTTCCTCTCACAATGGCTCTATGGATTAGACTCTGCCTTTGAAGGAACATGGATTATCTGACCTAGTGGTAGAAATACTTTACAAGCCTGTATCTATATCTCCTGATTAAATTGTGTTTGCATTTTTATGGGTGCAGTTTCACAGCCTTTCTCTGGAATAAATAACTCATACATATTTTTTTGTCATGAGCGATTAACTAAAGGCCTCAAGCCCAGTATCTCAAAAGATTTAGTTTTACCAGCTTTAATATAAATTTGGCTGGAATATGGTTAGAAATCGTTACAGCAACAATTATTTTTACCCATAATTGTTCTACAGTACAAACCTTACTACCTCCATGCAATTTACCTCTGTTTCTTAGACTTCTTAGCTGTCTTTTTGAACCAAGACCATATGTATTTTTTTATGTATGCCCCTTTTTTTTAGATTCATTTTATATACTGGGAAGTACATTCCAAAAGTTTACAATCACTTTAAACACTAAAGTAAAGCAATGTTTACACTTGGAGAAAATATTTTTTTCTTTTTGCTTGAGCCTTTGTTTAAAAAAATAAAATAAAAAAATCTAGTGCAAATAAACAACTATAAAAGGACAGCTGTTCTTTCTTGTAGGAGTGTGCACAGGCTTATCTTCACACTCTCCGAGGCACCAGCATATACGTATATTAGTTTGTGATTGGCTGACAACTGTCACATGATACAAGGGACAGCAAATAAATAGAAACATGAAATATTTCAGAATAAAATCCACTGCTTGTTTTAAATTCAAAGTAGAAAAAAGTGTTGTATAGTCTTTTTATTATGTATTAATAATACAATTCTATGGGTGGCTTTAATGAGCTCTGAGAGTTATAAGAGAAATATCAGTTATTGGTTAAGACAAGCAATTTGCCTTGTACTCACTCCTCCTTGAGACTCGCATGGCTGCTTCTGGGAAATTATACTTTATTACTACAGGAGAGCTGACTATAGCACAAGAGTAGATCCGTTTAGCTAACTGCCAAAGGTAGACGTTATTTACAAAAATGTGCACAACAATATATAGTTTGTTTTATGTTTTTTAAAAGTTTTTTGTTCTTGGATCACAGTACTTCAAATGAATTGTTCTCTGTGATGTGTCAAGTAATTCAGGTAAAATATTGCATATTACCACTAGATGGCACTCATAGAACAGAATTTGTAATGCTTGAACAGATGCTGACTTTGCTAACAAATCTGTGTTCATTTAAACCATAGTGCTGTGAAGAAAAATCATTTGTTTTGTTTTAAATATTTTACAGTAATAGTTACATGCACTTGTGCAAAACACATCCTTTTTAGTTGTGCTAAAGTCACACATTGGTGTATTCATTATTTTAATGTATTTCTATTAGTATAGCTCATTGCACAACCACTATAGTTTTTTCTTCCCGGAACCTACTTTAGCTTTTACAAATGTATTGTATATGAGGAATGGAGAAAGATGCAACTGACAGAGAAGCTATGTGTTTTAAAGTTAGAAGGATACACAGAAATCTAGAATTCTCATGCTATGTATTAATAGTTGTAAAATAGAAATAAGATGCATAACTAAAACAATAGTAATAATAATAAATCTACACATCACTGTTAAAGGGACAGTAAACGTCATTTTTAGGAGTATAGAACGATAAACGGAAATCTAGAAACCTTAAGATATTAAGTATTAGTTAGAAAAAACTAGAAATAAACTGCATATCTATGACTGTATTATTATTTTATTATTATTATTTTGCTAAAGGAACACTAAACACCCTCTAATTTCATTACATTTCTGTTGTGTTGCTATAGAATTACATATCAGCCATTTCTGAAGATTTTAAATCTCTTTTTTTGCTGCAATTGTTTTTCAATAGTAAAACTCTACCAACCATTTGCCTTATTTGGAGGAGCCAATCCAGGCTTTAGTCGGCAGACAACAAGGCTAGCCAGTCATAATGTTAGCGTTAAATGCACTGTTTTGCAGTTGTTATCAGATAAAGGCAACCAGGCAAAGATAAGTAGCTGGGTTAGCCTTGATAAATCAGCAGGGTGCTTTTCAAGCTCTGATAATTTTAAAATCTACAATTTTTAAAGCTAAAATACATGAAAATGGGGCAAAATAAATCATGGAAATAAAGTGGTTTTAGTATGAATAATCAAACATTTTTATATAACAATCTCAAAGTGCTTAATGTCAATTTCAGTTGCATTCTTGGTGACTTAGAGATATCTTAATTTTTTTTTATATGTTTATGTGTTAGTCTGAAGATGGAGGTAAAATCCCGAAATGTCATTTGGGATTAAAAATGTACCATTATTCAAATCGGGAGAGTGCCTTCCCTTTTTGGAACTTATTCTATAATTTGTAGTGCACCCCGGTCAACATAAGATTACCGTTAGTGCTGGGCCTAGCTGTGTGTGTGTGTATGTATGTGTATGTGTATATATATATATATATATCTATATATCTATATACACACACACACACACACACACACATACACACACACACATATATATATATACACATACACACACACACATATATATATATATATATATATACACACACACACACACACATATATATATATATATTTCTTTCATGTAATTAACAAGAGTCCATGAGCTAGTGACGTATGGGATATACATTCCTACCGGGAGGGGCAAAGTTTCCCAAACCTTAAAATGCCTATAAATACACCCCTCACCACACCCACAAATCAGTTTTACAAACTTTGCCTCCAAGGGAGGTGGTGAAGTAAGTTTGTGCTAGATTCTACGTTGATATGCGCTCCGCAGCAAGTTGGAGCCCGGTTTTCCTCTCAGCGTGCAGTGAATGTCAGAGGGATGTGAAGAGAGTATTGCCTATTGAATGCAGTGATCTCCTTCTACGGGGTCTATTTCATAAGGTTCTCTGTTATCGGTCGTAGAGATTCATCTCTTACCTCCCTTTTCAGATCGACGATATACTCTTATATTAACCATTACCTCTACTGATTCTCGTTTCAGTACTGGTTTGGCTTTCTACAAACATGTAGATGAGTGTCCTGGGGTAAGTAAGTCTTATTTTTTGTGACACTCTAAGCTATGGTTGGGCACTTTATTTATAAAGTTCTAAATATATGTATTCAAACATTTATTTGCCTTGACTCAGAATGTTCAACTTTCCTTATTTTCAGACAGTCAGTTTCATATTTGGGATTATGCATTGAATTATCATATTTTTCTTACCTCAAAAATTTGACTTTTTTCCCTGTGGGCTGTTAGGCTCGCGGGGGCTGAAAATGCTTCATTTTATTGCGTCATTCTTGGCGCTGACTTTTTTGGCGCAAAAATTCTTTTCCGTTTCCGGCGTCATACGTGTCGCCGGAAGTTACGTCATTTTTTGACGTTATTTTGCGCCAAAAATGTCGGCGTTCCGGATGTGGCGTCATTTTTGGCGCCAAAAGCATTTAGGCGCCAAATAATGTGGGCGTCTTATTTGGCGCTAAAAAATATGGGCGTCGCTTTTGTCTCCACATTATTTCAGTCTCATTTTTCATTTGCTTCTGGTTGCTAGAAGCTTGATATTTGGCATTCTTTCCCATTCCTGAAACTGTCTTATAAGGAATTTGATCTATTTTGCTTTATATGTTGTTTTTTCTCTTACATATTGCAAGATGTCTCACGTTGCATCTGAGCCAGAAGATACTACAGGAAAATCACTGCCTGCTGGATCTACCAAAGCTAAGTGTATCTGCTGTAAATTTTTGGTAGCTATTCCTCCAGCTGTTGTTTGTAATAATTGTCATGACAAACTTGTTAAAGCAGATAATATTTCCTTTAGTAATGTACCATTGCCTGTTGCAGTTCCCTCAACATCTAAGGTGCAGAATGTTCCTGATAACATAAGAGATTTTGTTTCTGAATCCATAAAGAAGGCTTTGTCTGTTATTTCTCCTTCTAGTAAACATAAAAAGTCTTTTAAATCTTCTCTCTCTACAGATGAATTTTTAAATGAACACCATCATTCTGATTCTTTGGACTCTTCTGGTTCAGAGGATTCTATCTCAGAGATTGATGCTGATAAATCTTCATATTTATTTAAGATGGAATTTATTCGCTCTTTACTTAAAGAAGTACTAATTGCTTTAGAAATAGAGGATTCTAGTCCTCTTGATACTAATTCTATACGTTTGGATAAGGTTTTTAAAGCTCCTGCGGTTATTCCAGAAGTTTTTCCTGTTCCTAATGCTATTTCTGCAGTGATTTCCAAAGAATGGGATAAATTGGGTAATTCATTTACTCCTTCTAAACGTTTTAAGCAATTATATCCTGTTCCGCCTGACAGGTTAGAATTTTGGGACAAAATCCCTAAAGTTGATGGGGCTATTTCTACCCTTGCTAAACGTACTACCATTCCTACGTCAGATGGTACCTCGTTTAAGGATCCTTTAGATAGAAAAATTGAATCCTTTCTAAGAAAAGCTTATCTGTGTTCAGGTAATCTTCTTAGACCTGCTATATCATTGGCTGATGTTGCTGCAGCTTCAACTTTTTGGTTGGAAACCCTAGCGCAACAAGTAGCAAATCGTGATTCTCATGATATTATTATTCTTCTTCAGCATGCTAATAATTTTATCTGTGATGCCATTTTTGATATTATTAGAGTTGATGTTAGGTTTATGTCTCTAGCTATCTTAGCCAGAAGAGCTTTATGGCTTAAAACTTGGAATGCTGATATGGCTTCTAAATCAACTCTACTTTCCATTTCTTTCCAGGGAAACAAATTATTTGGTTCTCAGTTGGATTCTATTATTTCAACTGTTACTGGTGGGAAAGGACCTTTTTTACCACAGGATAAAAAATCTAAAGGTAAAAACAGGGCTAACAATCGTTTTCGTTCCTTTCGTTTCAACAAAGAACAAAAGCCTGATCCTTCGTCCTCAGGAGCAGTTTCAGTTTGGAAACCATCTCCAGTCTGGAATAAATCCAAGCCTGCTAGAAAGGCAAAGCCTGCTTCTAAGTTCACATGAAGGTACGGCCCTCATTCCAGTTCAGCTGGTAGGGGGCAGGTTACGTTTTTTCAAAGAAATTTGGATCAATTCTGTTCACAATCTTTGGATTCAGAGCATTGTTTCAGAAGGGTACAGAATTGGTTTCAAGATGAGACCTCCTGCAAAGAGATTTTTTCTTTCCCGTGTCCCAGTAAATCCAGTGAAAGCTCAAGCATTTCTGAATTGTGTTTCAAATCTAGAGTTGGCTGGAGTAATTATGCCAGTTCCAGTTCCGGAACAGGGGATGGGGTTTTATTCAAATCTCTTCATTGTACCAAAGAAGGAGAATTCCTTCAGACCAGTTCTGGATCTAAAATTATTGAATCGTTATGTAAGGATACCAACGTTCAAGATGGTAACTGTAAGGACTATATTGCCTTTTGTTCAGCAAGGGAATTATATGTCCACAATAGATTTACAGGATGCATATCTGCATATTCCGATTCATCCAGATCATTTTCAGTTCCTGAGATTCTCTTTTCTAGACAAGCATTACCAATTTGTGGCTCTACCGTTTGGCCTTGCTACAGCTCCAAGAATTTTCACAAAGATTCTCGGTGCCCTTCTGTCTGTAATCAGAGAACAGGGTATTGTGGTATTTCCTTATTTGGACGATATCTTGGTACTTGCTCAGTCTTTACATTTAGCAGAGTCTCATACGAATCGACTTGTGTTGTTTCTTCAAGATCATGGTTGGAGGATCAATTTACCAAAAAGTTCTTTGATTCCTCAAACAAGGGTAACCTTTCTGGGTTTCCAGATAGATTCAGTGTCCATGACTCTGTCTTTAACAGACAAGAGACGTCTAAAATTGATTACAGCTTGTCGAAACCTTCAGTCACAATCATTCCCTTCGGTAGCCTTATGCATGGAAATTCTAGGTCTTATGACTGCTGCATCGGACGCGATCCCTTTTGCTCGTTTTCACATGCGACCTCTTCAGCTCTGTATGCTGAACCAATGGTGCCGGGATTACACGAAGATATCTCAATTAATATCTTTAAAACCGATTGTTCGACACTCTCTAACGTGGTGGACAGATCACCATCGTTTAATTCAGGGGGCTTCTTTTGTTCTTCCGACCTGGACTGTAATTTCAACAGATGCAAGTCTCACAGGTTGGGGAGCTGTGTGGGGATCTCTGACGGCACAGGGAGTTTGGGAATCTCAGGAGGTGAGATTACCGATCAATATTTTGGAACTCCGTGCAATTTTCAGAGCTCTTCAGTTTTGGCCTCTTCTGAAGAGAGAATCGTTCATTTGTTTTCAGACAGACAATGTCACAACTGTGGCATACATCAATCATCAAGGAGGGACTCACAGTCCTCTGGCTATGAAAGAAGTATCTCGAATTTTGGTTTGGGCGGAATCCAGCTCCTGTCTAATCTCTGCGGTTCATATCCCAGGTGTAGACAATTGGGAAGCGGATTATCTCAGTCGCCAAACGTTGCATCCGGGCGAATGGTCTCTTCACCCAGAGGTATTTCTTCAGATTGTTCAAATGTGGGGGCTTCCAGAGATAGATCTGATGGCCTCTCATCTAAACAAGAAACTTCCCAGGTATCTGTCCAGATCCCGGGATCCTCAGGCGGAGGCAGTGGATGCATTATCACTTCCTTGGAAGTATCATCCTGCCTATATCTTTCCGCCTCTAGTTCTTCTTCCAAGAGTAATCTCCAAGATTCTGAGGGAATGCTCGTTTGTTCTGCTAATAGCTCCGGCATGGCCTCACAGGTTTTGGTATGCGGATCTTGTCCGGATGGCATCTTGCCAACCATGGACTCTTCCGTTAAGACCAGACCTTCTGTCGCAAGGTCCTTTTTTCCATCCGGATCTGAAATCCTTAAATTTAAAGGTATGGAGATTGAACGCTTGATTCTTAGTCAAAGAGGTTTCTCTGACTCTGTGATTGATACTATGTTACAGGCTCGTAAATCTGTATCTA
>NC_069501.1:1089964777-1089992277 GCF_027579735.1 Bombina bombina | reverse complement strand
TAATTCAGGCATTAACAAAGAAAAACATTAGAGGAGTACTATGAAAGAAGCTGGTTATTACAGAACAGATTAAACAGTACCCCTAAGTGAGACGCCCGGGGGAGGGGTGTGGGGTCTTCCAAAGCTGCTTGTGGACAAAAGCCACATCGATTCTGGGTTGAAAGAGTCTGAAGCATGGGAGACAGCTCTGGAGTGTGTCAGAGTGGGCTTATGATCCGGGGGGGGGGGGGGGGGATATAATTCCTTTAGTGCAACAGCAAAGGCCAAATTAATATGTGCAAAAAATCCTCTTTAGAAGGAGGACAGGGAATTGTAACAGTCTGAGAGATCTAGGAATAGAGAGGGATTTCTTTACAGACGCCAATAATGACTGGTGAAAGATAGAATCCCGTCAATAGGCGGAAGACCACCCCCACTCAGTCCCCATCATTGGTGACATCAAGGAATGGCGTAAATTCAATATACACTTGTCATGCCATGTTTTTTCTAAGTTGCTCTGTAATGTTTAGCTACCTGTTGTTATGGATATACACCATCTGGGTATTAACTGGAAGCTTGAGTGATTTTTCACATTAACAAACATGTGCACTGTTGTAGTATAAACACCACGGAAGTGACGTTGCGTATGACATATTTCCGGTGAGACTGGAACCAGAAGTGATGTAACTTCCGGTTTTCCGGATATGTGGGGTTGATGGCACAGAATCACGATATGTTTGAGCGATATATTATGTGATATTCAACACTGAGGTATCTAGAAATATGATGTTAACCCGTATAAGGGAATAAGAATGTTTACTATGTATATAATTATGTACATTTTTTACTGAATGGTTTGATGTATACTAATACCGGAAGTGAAGGTTGATTAACTTCCGAGTTCACTTTATACTATACCGGATATGATGTATGTTTGGCGCTCTTTTGAACAGGAAGAAGGAGATAACAGTTAGTTCACTGTATTTAAGCACGGTTTTGTGTGTACACTGGATGTTCTGAAGAAGGGGAGTTTTGTTCCCCGAAATGTCAATAAATTTGACTTTTGCATTTGAAAAAATCCTGGTTTGTCTCTGTTTCTGTTGGATATATATATATAAATAAAAAGAGAGAAGTGCTCACCCCGGGAACGAACAATAGCATAATAGCTTGTTCTATGGCTAGTTACCACCCGAGAAGCAACCTCTTTTTTGCTCAACATGTGCCTTTCACAGAGAAGAACTTTCCTGAAGCATATCAGTCTGATCCTGACTTCACAGTACAGTCCAGCCCCGAAATACCAGGCAATTCCTCTCTGAAAGAGAGAAACCGCAAAACCCCAGACGTACGTTTCAGCCTATTGTAGGCCTCATCAGTGAGGTCCAGCCATATCCCTCTAGGCCCACTGAGCAACGGATCCACGTCTGTATTCCCACATCACACTTAGGGAGACGGGAACGAACAATAGCAAAAGACATGTATACATACACACACATACACATACACATACACACACACACACACACACACACTGCACAAATACAACACATATACTATTAATGAGACCTAGGCATGTGTGATGCATATGCTATCTGCACACAATAAAGCCTAATGAAGGTTAATAAACCCAAAAAAAGTATAGCCTTCCTACAGGTTTATAAAAAAAAAAAAAAGTTTAATGAAGGCAAAAAATACTTATATTTAAAAAACAGCCCTCAAACAGGGTTATACGATGAAGCCTAATATAGGCTAATATATTTTTTTAATATCACCTTAAAACAGGTTATTATAAAAACTAGCCTAATATGAGCTAATATATCCTAAAAGATATGTACAGCATTGAAGTTGCCGGGAATGTGCGCGGCCTGGAGTTAGGAGGAGGCCAGAAGCGGCCAAGACGTCAAAAGATATGCGTCTGGTAACAGGCCAAAGATCTCCTAACGATTCCGGAAACAGGATGTAAGAGATCCAGAGCGGCCCGTATAATATAACGGGTCACACTGATAAGATAGAAAAACTTGTGCAGCGGTATAAAACATACAGCAGCTGCACGCACTATATCACCAACAAGAGTATAGAAACAAAGCTGTAAAATATAGAACTAACATAAGAGATGGAACATGAAAATAGTAAAATGTTATTTGCTTTAGAAGATGAAAACACAGATTACCACATAAGAATAAATAATGATATATCAGAACTTAGGGAAGAAACCTATATAAGTGATTTACAGTATTTTTAAACAAAGATAAACAGATTAGAGACTTATAAGAATCAAAATACATTAAAATTTGAGGAAAAAATAATACATAACCTGCTGTCTGGAAGCAGCAAAGAAAATAGGAGGTGCTGGGCTTGTTTATTGCAGTTTATTAGGCTGCTGTGTGCTGATTGGTGCAGTCTTGTTACTATGTTATTTATTTTTCTCTGTATGTTTTCTTTGCTGCTGTTTGGATTCCGTAAAGATTTGATGCAAAATATCAAGCCTCCTGTCTTGTCATAAAATTGCATTTTATTTAATTATACAGTAAATAATATTGGAATCTGGAAGGTTTCATTTGACTTGCATGTCCCTTCAAACTGTGAAACTGACACACATTTAAAATATTAGCATGACCATCTTACATATTATTGCATTTAAGATTTGGTTGTTCATCAAAAACAATCATTATAAAATCACTAAAATTATACGAAATTGTTACACTCCTTGTGAATTTATATTGATGGGACATAAAAGTCAAAATTAAACAATATTTTAAAGATGTTTTTCAATGTAATCCTATTATCAATCAAATGGACTTAGTCTGCATGGTATCTTCTTGTTGAAAAACATATCTAGGTAGGCTCAGAGGCTGCAGTGCACTACCTGTATTCAAACACATTAGGCAGTATTAGGCCATCATGTTTTATTTCCTCAGTGACCTCATATATTTTACTCAGGGAAGGGCTGGGAAATTCCCTTCAAAAAACCCTTGTGAAACACCTGCTTTCTTATGTTATATGCACAACCTCTAGAAATTTTTATTCAGGCAGTTTCTGGATTGGCTTAGAAAGGAGACTAAAAATTAACCAAGCGTATGTATTACGTTTTTTGCATGATGGGGCATTACAACCCGGCTAAAAATACTTTTTGTAAAATTTCTGTGCTGCTATACTGCATCAGTCATTCCTGTTCGTTGTTCAATGTTACCTATTAACCTTCTGTAGGAAACAAAAAAAACATGCTACTGTCTGTACTAAAAGAAAAATGTAAATGGTAGATGACCGATGATCCTATTAGTCATTTGCACAGTTCTGTTTCTAGAGCAGATCCTTATGGGTGAAAAATATTGATTCACTATGTTCTCAGCAGTAGCATCAGGTTAATATTAAGCTTCCACTTAATACACTTGGTAGACTGACCACCATATGCGTTTGTTTGATTTGCTTTGCTGGTGATTGCCATATGCTGTGCTGTGTTTGATTGCAAGAGCACATAATACTCTTAAGTGAAGGGATGTAGCTCTCTGCACCTTGTTTTAAGCTCTATTTGAGCCATAAGAACTACAATTAGAAACAATTTAGACCTGATATACTAAATCACTGTGATAATAAGTGTGGTTTACTTCCAGGTTACCAAACTCTCATGTATTTTCCCTTACTGTTGCTAATATTACTCCTTGCAGTTCGCCCTCAGTCCTGCAATAATAATAATTGTCTTTTCAGTGGGTTGTTTTGTAGACGGTAAAAATATTACAAAATTTGAATAACTGCATACAAATCACAAGTAAATGAAACCTGTAAGAATGAAAAGACATTTGTATGTCGTAGAGACCATCTGATTTTTTTTTTCTCACACTAGAGCACACAAAATATTTGCAAAAAGTTTTAGTAAATAAAATGTACTAAATTATCTTGTTTTTTGGAATATGGCAAGCTGATAAAAACATTACCTCAAGGAGAGAGATGTTTAAAATTGTGTTCTTTTGTGGTGGCTTTTTCATTTACATACTGTAACGGGAATAGGATAAACCTCTGTTCTCAGGCAATGAAAACTAAACATAAAGATAAACCAGTATTTTTGTACAAGACCGTAGAATCCTTAAACGATGAACAGACCCGCAGAATAGTAATTACTAAATTTAAAGGGAAAGAAATTACATGTGTCATTTTAGCACTTTGCAGGGGAAATTAAACACTAAATAAATGATAGATAGAATGATGCATTCAAAGCAAAGATTAGTCTGAGGATAACATGAGATTTATTTTTTAAAGTTTAATTAACTTTTTAAATATTGACAAAGTAAGTGTAAAGTTTTAGTGTCTATAAAACAATGGGAGCTGCCATGTTGTAACGTAGATTATCTTCTCTGCTGTGGCCAATTAGGGACCGTTATAAATAGGTCACTAGAGTGTGCAGCCAATGGCTGTGTGGAATATAACAGTGTTCTGCACTTCCATTTCTAACAGGAACTGAAATGCGCACAATTTCAGACTGGAATTACAGGAAAGGGGGACAAAATAAACAATAAAAGTTTATTGCAGACTTTTTAAAAATATATATTTATAATTTTATATTACAAACTCGAAGTGTTTAATGTCCCTTTAAACATACAGACCTGCATGGTTGATAGAGCTAAAATTACAATTAAAGTTTTGACTATAACGTCCCTTTTAATCTTTTGATCTTTATTTTGTTATACTATGAAAAAATATTACTAGAGCAGTCGACAAAATACCTGATACCTTCCTAAAATACATCAGATATTTCATAGATATGAGCTAAACTTATCTGTTTACTTTACACCAATAGGAACACATGTTTTCTATTTATTTGATATTTAACCCCTTAATGACCGGACCATTTTTCAAATTTCTTACCCTTAATGACAATGGCTATTTTTACATTTCTGCACTGTTTGTGTTTAGCTGTAATTTTCCTCTTATTCATTTACTGTACCCACACATATTATATACTGTTTTTCTCGCCATTACATGAACTTTCTAAAGATACCATTATTTTCATCATATCTTATAATTTACTATAAAAAAAAATATAAAGTATGAGGAAAAAATGGAAAAAAACACACTTTTTCTAACTTTGACCCCCAAAATCTATTACACATCTACAACCACCAAAAAAAAAACATGCTAAATAGTTTCAATTTTTTGTCCTGAGTTTAGAAATACCCAATGTTTATATGCCCCTTGCTTTTTTTGCAAGTTATAGGGCAATAAGTACAAGTAGCACACTGCTATTTCCAAAACATTTTTTTTCAAAACTAGAGATAGTTACATTGGAACACTGATATCTGTCAGGAATCACTGAATAATCCTTCACATGTATATATTTTTAAAAAGAAGACAACCTAAGGTATTAAACTTGGGGTATTTTGACTCTCTTCATGCAACCATTTTAGCACCAATCAATGCCAAAGTTTTAAAAGAAAAAAAATAAGTGGTGAATTTTTGACAAAATAGCAATTTAAGAATACATGTACTGAGAATGTTAAGGGTTACTACAAAATAACACCCCAATATGTGTTCAGCAACATCTCCTGAGTACAGTGATACCACCCATGTATAGGTGTGTCGGGTTCTCTGGGGGCTAAAAGGCCTTATTTTTAGGTAGTGCATTCCAGTTTTCCAACTTGGAATTTTCACATCTGTCATCATGCACCCATGTCCTATTTGGAACATTTATGAAGCCAGCCAATGTAATTTACCCCCAACAAACCATATATTTTTGAAAAGTAGACACCCTAGGGTATTTCAAATGCTGGTATTTTAACACTTTCCATGCACTAATTCAACCACCAGTCTTTGGCAAACTTATGGGTAGTCATTGTTTTGTGTTATTTTTCATACACTTTGTATTTTAGGCATGGATTCTCAATTCCTGTTATGAGTTACTGTCAAAAAACACCTCAATATCTATTCAACAACATCTCCTGAGTACAGTGATACCACCCATGTATAGGTGTGTTGGGTTCCCTGGGGGCTAAAAGGCCTTATTTTTAGGGGGCGCATTCCAGTTTTCCAACTTGAAATTTTCACATCTGTCATCATGCACCCATGTCCTATTTGGAACATTTCTGAAGCCAGCCAATGTAATTTACCCCCAACAAACCATATATTTTTGAAAAGTAGACACCCTAGGGTATTTCAAATGCTGGTATTTTAACACTTTCCATGCACTAATTCAAGCACCAGTCTTTGGCAAACTTTTAGGTAGTCATTTTTTTGTGTTATTTTTCATACACATTGTACTTTAGGCATGGATTCTCAATTCCTGTTATGTGTTACTGTCAAAAAACACCTCAACATGTGTTCAACAACATCTCCTGAGTACATTGATACCACCCATGTATAGGTGTGTTGGGTTCCCTGGGGGCTAAAAGGCCTTATTTTTAGGGGGTGCATTCCAGTTTTCCAACTTGAAATTTTCACATCTGTCATCATGCACCCATGTCCTATTTGGAACATTTCTGAAGCCAGCCAATGTAATTTACCCCCAACAAACCATATATTTTTGAAAAGTAGACACCCTAGGGTATTTCAAATGCTGGTATTTTAACACTTTCCATGCACTAATTCAAGCACCAGTCTTTGGCAAACTTTTGGGTAGTCATTTTTTTGTGTTATTTTTCATACACATTGTACTTTAGGCATGGATTCTCAATTCCTGTTATGTGTTACTGTCAAAAAACACCTCAACATGTGTTCAACAACATCTCCTGAGTACAGTGATACCACCCATGTATAGGTGTGTTGGGTTCCCTGGGGGCTAAAAGGCCTTATTTTTAGGGGGCGCATTCCAGTTTTCCAACTTGAAATTTTCACATCTGTCATCATGCACCCATGTCCTATTTGGAACATTTCTGAAGCCAGCCAATGTAATTTACCCCCAACAAACCATATATTTTTGAAAAGTAGACACCCTAGGGTATTTCAAATGCTGGTATTTTAACACTTTCCATGCACTAATTCAAGCACCAGTCTTTGGCAAACTTTTAGGTAGTCATTTTTTTGTGTTATTTTTCATACACATTGTACTTTAGGCATGGATTCTCAATTCCTGTTATGTGTTACTGTCAAAAAACACCTCAACATGTGTTCAACAACATCTCCTGAGTACATTGATACCACCCATGTATAGGTGTGTTGGGTTCCCTGGGGGCTAAAAGGCCTTATTTTTAGGGGGTGCATTCCAGTTTTCCAACTTGAAATTTTCACATCTGTCATCATGCACCCATGTCCTATTTGGAACATTTCTGAAGCCAGCCAATGTAATTTACCCCCAACAAACCATATATTTTTGAAAAGTAGACACCCTAGGGTATTTCAAATGCTGGTATTTTAACACTTTCCATGCACTAATTCAAGCACCAGTCTTTGGCAAACTTTTGGGTAGTCATTTTTTTGTGTTATTTTTCATACACATTGTACTTTAGGCATGGATTCTCAATTCCTGTTATGTGTTACTGTCAAAAAACACCTCAACATGTGTTCAACAACATCTCCTGAGTACAGTGATACCACCCATGTATAGGTGTGTTGGGTTCCCTGGGGGCTAAAAGGCCTTATTTTTAGGGGGCGCATTCCAGTTTTCCAACTTGAAATTTTCACATCTGTCATCATGCACCCATGTCCTATTTGGAACATTTCTGAAGCCAGCCAATGTAATTTACCCCCAACAAACCATATATTTTTGAAAAGTAGACACCCTAGGGTATTTCAAATGCTGGTATTTAACACTTTCCATGCACTAATTCAAGCACCAGTCTTTGGCAAACTTTTGGGTAGTCATTTTTTTGTGTTATTTTTCATACACATTGTACTTTAGGCATGGATTCTCAATTCCTGTTATGTGTTACTGTCAAAAAACACCTCAACATGTGTTCAACAACATCTCCTGAGTACAGTGATTCCACCCATGTATAGGTGTGTTGGGTTCCCTGGGGGCTAAAAGGCCTTATTTTTAGGTGGCGCATTCCAGTTTTCCAACTTGAAATTTTCACATCTGTCATCATGCACCCATGTCCTATTTGGAACATTTCTGAAGCCAGCCAATGTAATTTACCCCCAACAAACCATATATTTTTGAAAAGTAGACACCCTAGGGTATTTCAAATGCTGGTATTTAACACTTTCCATGCACTAATTCAAGCACCAGTCTTTGGCAAACTTTTGGGTAGTCATTTTTTTTGTGTTATTTTTCATACACATTGTACTTTAGGCATGGATTCTCAATTCCTGTTATGTGTTACTGTCAAAAAACACCTCAACATGTGTTCAACAACATCTCCTGAGTACAGTGATACCACCCATGTATAGGTGTGTTGGGTTCCCTGGGGGCTAAAAGGCCTTATTTTTAGGTGGCGCATTCCAGTTTTCCAACTTGAAATTTTCACATCTGTCATCATGCACCCATGTCCTATTTGGAACATTTCTGAAGCCAGCCAATGTAATTTACCCCCAACAAACCATATATTTTTGAAAAGTAGACACCCTAGGGTATTTCAAATGCTGGTATTTTAACACTTTCCATGCACTAATTCAATCGCCAGTCTTTGGAGAATGTGTGTGGTGGTATTTTTTATTTTTACACACACATTGCTTTTTGGCTGTGATTTTGGAGAATGTGGTAAAAGTTATTGCAAGAAAACAGTCCAGGTTGTTTTCTGTAAGACCTCCTGAGTACATCTATACCCCCCATGTATAGGTTTGCCAGGATTTTGGGAAGGTTCTGTTACAATTTTATGACTTGCATTGCATTGAGTATTTCTTCTGATAGGCCTATCTTTAGTTTGGGGCCAAGCGCATTACCCCAGGACTATTTATTGTCATGAAAGTTTATATATTTGAAATGTAAACACCCCAAGGTATTGTATATGTAGTGCTTTGATGCCTTTGATGGAACCGTTTTAGCCAAAAAAAATGGAGACAGTGTATGGTGGTAATTTTTTAATTTTCAGTTTTACATTGTTTGACTATAATTTAGGAGAGCCTGTTGTAAGTTATTGCAAAAACACAATACAGGTTGTTTTCTATAAGACCTCCTGAGTACACCTATGCCCCCCATGTATAGGTTTGCCAGAAGTTTGGGAAGGTTCTGTTAGAATTTTATGTCTTGTAATTTTAGTTAAAAGTGAGAGTATTTCTTCTCATAGGCCTATCTTTAGTTTGGGGCCAATCGCATACCCCATGTCTATTTATTGGCATGAAAGTGTATATATTTGAAATGTTGACACCCCAAAGTATTGTATATGGAGTGCTTTGATGCCTTTGATGGAACCGTTTTAGCCAAACAAATTGGAGACAGTGTATGGTGGTAATTTTTCAATTTTCAGTTTTACACACACACTGCTTTTTTACTCTAATTTAGGAGATCCTGTTGTAAATTATTGCAAAGAAAAAGTCTGGAGCAGTAAAAGTAAAAAATAAAAATAAATTCAGGAACAGTAAATGTAAAAAAAATTAAAATTTCACCAATGTATGGTAGCGTTTAAAGCAGTCACCAATGCAGAGTCCAGGTTGTCCAGGGCAATCAGGACAGTAGAATGTGGTATCCTTTCTCAGCCCCCTTTTATAGCAGACTCTGCATCTTTTTTGTGGTTTCTGCTGTGTGGTAGTATGAGGAATTTTAAAAATAAAGTGGGTAGCCCCAACTCTGCTTTCCCCCATCACCGCCTGGGGAGCAGGTGCATCTTGGTACAAAATCACCGAAATGACCTGGAGCTGGAACTGCAAAAAAGTGAGTTTCATTTCGGGATTTGCTTTTTTGTTCAACAAGAAAGCGTTGTAGGTTGCAATTTGCATAAGATAAATTGCAACCTTTTTGTACCAGGCCCTTGTCTTCCGCATAATTAGGTAGGGTTGAAGCAGCTGATCTGCCAGATCAACCCCACCCATATGCCGATTATAGGCCTTGATGCACACTGGCTTGTTTGTGACCTCAGCTGTGCCACGTACAGAGACCTCCACAGTCCTTTCAGTGTGGATGGTGCTGAGAAGGTATACATCCTTCTTGTCTCTATATTTGACTGCCAAGAGCTCCTCTTGGCGCAGAGCTGAGGTCTCCCCCCTTCGTAGCCGGGTGCGTGACAGTTGCTCTGGGAATCCTATGCGGTTCTTACAGATAGTACCGCAAGCTACTGTATCAAAACAATACAGTAGTTTGAATAAAAGGACACTTGTATAGAAATTATCAAGATACAAGTGGTACCCTTTGTTCATTAGGGGTTGAATTAGGTCCCAGACAATCTTGCCACTGGTTCCCATATGTTCTGGGCAACCTGGAGGGTCAAGCTGGGTATCCTTTCCCTCATACACCCGGAAGGCCTGAGTATACCCACTGTCGCTCTCACAGAGCTTATACACTTTCACTCCATACCTGGAGCGCTTGGAAGGAATATACTGCTTGAATCCCAGCCTTCCCTTATACTTCATCAGGGATTCATCTACGCAGATATTCTTTCCAGGTGTATAAGCCTCTGCAAACCTGGCAGTGAAGTGGGTTATCAGGGGGCGGATCTTGTACAGCCTGTCAAATTGGGGATGCTCCCTAGGGAGGCAAAGGCTGTTGTCATTAAAATGCATGAAACGAAGTATCATTTCATACCTTTGCCTAGGCATAGACTGTCTGTAAATGGGGGTACAGCAGATGGGGCTAGTGCTCCAGTAGGAGCGGATGGATGGCTTCTTGATTATGCCCATCAGCATTGTGAGTGCCCAGAATTTTAGAAATTCTGACACGTCAATGGGGGCCCATTGCTGCTTTGCCCAAAAAGACTGAGGCTTAGCAGCACGGAATTGCTGGGCATACACATTAGTTTGGGAGACAATGTTCCCCAAAACATCATCCCCCATAAAAAGCTGCATAAATTGGAGGGGGGTAAATCCTGTGACATCCAGATTGATGCCAGGATTTTCTGTGAAAGGAGGGATATCTGGCCTCTGGAGATTAGGCACTACCCACTCCTCAGCAGCTGGAGCAACACGTCTCCTTCTGGCAGGGGGCTCAGAAGCCACAGATACATCACTAGCACTAGATTCATTTCTAGATACACTTATTTCACTAGATGATGTATCTGAGCACTGACCAGGGTCAAAATCAGAGCCTGCGTCAGAGGCAGAGGCATCAGAATCTGAAGCCAGGATGGCATAAGCCTCGTCAGCAGTATAAAAACGCTGTGCCATTATAAATATATATTAATGCCTAAAGCAGTGATCTACACACAGAAGGGGTTAATGGCTTTTACAAACAAATTAAATAGCAGTGATATCAATGCCTAAAGCAGTGATCTGCGGCACAAAAGGGGTTAATGGCTTTTACAAACAAATTAAATAGCAGTGATATCAATGCCTAAAGCAGTGATCTGCGGCACAAAAGGGGTTAATGGCTTTTACAAACAAATTAAATAGCAGCAATATCAATGCCTAAAGCAGTGATCTGCGGCACAAAAGGGGTTAATGGCTTTGGGTCTTACAATAAAATTAATCAATGCCTAAGCAGTGATCTACGCACAGAACCTACGTTAATGGCTCTTACAAAAAAAATTAAATTAATGCTTAAGCAGTGATAAAGCAGTTATCTGCAGCACAAAAGGGGTTAATGGCTATTATAATAGACTTTGGGTCTTACAATAAAATTAAAATTAACAAATTAAATAGCAGTGATATCAATGCCTAAAGCAGTGATCTGCGGCACAAAAGGGGTTAATGGCTTTTACAAAAAAAAAAAAAATAGCAGTGATATCAATGCCTAAAGCAGTGATCTGCTGCAGAAAAGGGGTTAATGGCTTTTACAAACAAATTAAATAGCAGTGATATCAATGCCTAAAGCAGTGATCTGCGGCACAAAAAGGGGTTAATGGCTTTGGGTCTTACAATAAAATTAATCAATGCCTAAGCAGTGATCTACGCACAGAACCTACGTTAATGGCTCTTACAAAAAAAATTAAATAAATTTAAATAAATGCCTAAGCAGTGATAAAGCAGTTATCTGCAGCACAAAAGGGGTTAATGGCTATTATAATAGACTTTGGGTCTTACAATAAAATTAAAATTAACAAATTAAATAGCAGTGATATCAATGCCTAAAGCAGTGATCTGCGGCACAAAAGGGGTTAATGGCTTTTACAAAAAAAAAAAAATAGCAGTGATATCAATGCCTAAAGCAGTGATCTGCTGCAGAAAAGGGGTTAATGGCTTTTACAAACAAATTAAATAGCAGTGATATCAATGCCTAAAGCAGTGATCTGCGGCACAAAAAGGGGTTAATGGCTTTGGGTCTTACAATAAAATTAATCAATGCCTAAGCAGTGATCTACGCACAGAACCTACGTTAATGGCTCTTACAAAAAAAATTAAATAAATTTAAATAAATGCCTAAGCAGTGATAAAGCAGTTATCTGCAGCAAAAAAGGGGTTAATTGCTATTATAAGAGACTTTGGGTCTTACAATAAAATTAAATAAATATTAACCACCGCCTAAAGCAGTGATCTGCGCACAGAAGGTGTTAATGACTCTTAGAAGAGCCTGTATATCAATGCAGTGATATCAACGCCTAAAAATACGCCTAAAAATATTAACTATAATCAATGCCTAAAGCAGTGATATAAAAAATTAATTTAAAAAATTATATTTTTAAATTAACCCCTAAAAAAATGCAGACAGCAAAAAAGGTGCTGCTGTGTGCTCCTGTGCAAGATCAATGCTTATGCAGAGATCAATGGCACAGATGGGGTTAAAAATTATATATTATATATATATATATATATATATATATATATATATATATATATATATATATATATATAAAAATATATATATATATATACCAACAACAGAGTGGCTCTGAAAAGAGCCTTTGGGTCTGATATTTTTCAAAATTTAAATGCAATGGCACTCTCCCTCTCAATACAGATCTGTCTCTCTCCTTCACTAAACAACAAGTGAGGAGAGGGAGGCAGATCCATGGTGGTCATAGTCAATATTTACAAATATTGACTTGATCAGCCAAATGGTGATCACTCTAACAAGTGATCACATTTAGAGGCAATTTCTGATTGGATGTTACTAGCCTGCCTCTAATGATGAGGCAAGCTAGGAACACCCTCCAGACTGAAGCCATGCCCTTAGAAGGGCAGCACCCGGCACCATCTTGCCTGCAGACACCATATTGTCTGCAGGCAAAGTATATAGATATTTTATTTTATTTTATTTTAAATGTTCCCTTATTTTATTTTTTTAAAAAAAAACATCATATGCTGAGTGCCTTTACCCAACAAGGCACTCAACATGTCAGGGGCCAGCATCGGAAGCGATCAAATGCTTCCGATGCACTAAACTGCCGGGAGTTTAAGATCTGAAGCTCCCCGGCAGTTTAGTTACGTATTGCACAATGCCTCAACATGCAGGCATTGTAGCAATACGGTTAGAGCAGCTGAAGCGATCACCGATCGCTTGCAGCGCTCGTTTTACCGGCTGACGTACCAGGTACGTCAATTGTCATTAAGTGACAGTTTTTCACTGACGTACCTGGTACGTCAGCTGTCACTAAAGGGTTAAATGTAACAAAGATTGTTCCATAGGTCTGAGTTTCACATAATGCTTCAGCAACAAATACAATTAAATTTGTACATTTCGTTTCTCCAACCTCTGCAGTTTATTCAGAATCCAACAGGAGATCTGAAAACAAGTTATACTAAAACAGTTTGTTTCTGAGTGCCAAAGTAAAGAGACATAAAACCAGAATGTTGCTTTCATGATTCAGATCCCGTGTGCAATAAAAAAAAATCCAGTTTATTTCTATTATCAAATTTACTTTGTTCTTTTGGTATCCTTTGCGGAAAATCAGGTTGGTGGGATCAGGAGTGGGCACATATCTGAATCACTAGATAGCTGTAGAGTTAGCACAAACTGCTGCCACATAGTGCTCGAGAACATGCACACTGCCTACCTAGGTATATTGTTCAATAATAAAATATGAGAACAAAGCAAATTCTTACTAAAAGTAAATTGGAAGCTTTTTAAACATGAAATGCTCTATCTGAATTATATGTTCCATGCTCCTTTCAGTAGCAGGTAGGCAGGGTTCTCGCCCAGACGCTAGCGAGGCAACATCAATCACCTGCATTTAATATTGCACAAGGATTTACTTATGCACCCTCTGCTCTTGTGCACAGGGATTGTCAGTCATCCTGGGCAAATCAGTCTGCATTCATTCTGACACCCCTTATCTTATCAACCCAATAAGTAATTGCAAGAAGCACACAAAGCACATTTCACTTGGCATTAAAGTCCTGTTGTGTGTTTTTCTGTTGTTTTTTTTGTAGCATTTTTTAAATATCTTCTTTTTGTAATCCCATGTGCAATGTTAAAGGGACACTGAACCCAATTTTATTTCATTCATGATTCAGTTAGAGCATGCCATTTTAAGCAACTTTCTAATTTACTCCTATTATCAATTTTGTTTCATTCTCTTGCTATCTTTATTTTAAAAGCAGGAATGTAAATCTTAGTAGCCAGCCCATTTTAGGATCAGCACCATGGACATTGCTTGCTTATTGGAGGCTTACATTTACCCACCAATAAGCATGCATAACCCAGGTTATAAACCAAAAATGGGCCGGCTCCTATGCATCACATTCCTGCTTTTTAAATAAAGATAGCAAGAGAACGAAGAAAAATTGACAATAGGAGTAAATTAGAAAATTGCTTAAAATTTGCCTGCTCTATCTGAATCACAAAATACATTTTTTTGGGGCTTAGTGTCCCTTTAAGTGGCTGGCTCTGCTTGCCACTGTTTTGTCACAACAGAGGATTCACTGTATACACTTTTTTGGGTATAGCTTCCCTTTAATAGATAGTCATAATAACCAATTGCATGTGGCAACTTACTACTTCCATATTTCATATTATTTGCCAAATTAATTGTTGAAATTCTTTTCATTAATTATTTAATGTTACTTTAATTTTAGCAATAAATCGGCTTAAAGGGAGACTAAAGCCAAATTTTGGGTTTAGTATCCCTTTAATTTCTTCTGCTGGAATCGGTAAACCGTACTGCATCAAATAGTGTATTAATCTGCTGCATAATATAAGATTAATTAAGAAGAAAAGTAACTGGGGAGATTATTGTTAATATACTGTTTGGCAAATACTTATGGTTTTATCTCCCCAATTAAACATTTCCTATTTAATATCTAAGAATTGCCAAACCTCAGTTGTTAACACTCAGTCACCAACACAGATTACCCCTTGTCCTTTTTATCAGGATTTGTGAAGCTCTGCATTTTTATACCATGCCACATGACTTTACACGTTGAATAGTGACCAAGTTATTTCAGTTGCGCCTAATAATTTAATGCACATTTGTGCAATAGCAAATACATTTTAAAAATGCGTTAATTGTATTTTGAATATGATGCTGTACATTTTAATTTTCTTTTCCCATTTCTTTAAATTATTATATTTCACAATCCCTCTTAATCATGTGGTGGAGCAATATGAAGATTATTCATGGGTAGATAAGGAGTGTTCCAGTCTGGCAAACAACAGGATCCTTTGTCATGTTTAATAGCTGTCATTGTGTTTGCTTAAAAGTATCATGGGCTCCTGAACTGTAGCAGTAATGACAAGTGTAACGTGAAGTTTTAAGCTGATGAATTCTACCATTTACTATCTAAAAAGGGGGAAACAATAGATATATAGAAGGCTGTGTTATAAGAAACATGATGTGAGTGAGTAATTTAGCTTGTCCTTGTTATGTGATAACTGCTCAGAATGGATTTAGGGTCTCATTTTTACTTTTCATTCTCCCCTGATGATGAAAAATATTAATGTCTATTTTCATTTTATGTAGTAAATGGAAAAAAAAGGGTTGAGGCTCTCAGAAATAATAAATGTCACAATCTGGTAACTGTTATGTTGAAAATAGACTACATAGTTTTAGTAAAAAGCGTTTCAAGGCTATTTTTTAATATGCTTTTATTTAGTTATAAATTGTATGCACTTGCTGTAAATATATCATGTCAATAATGTAGCTTAAATGCTTGTTTAATGCAGCATATTATCTTTGTAATGTCATTTTACTGAGTGTTATATTTTATGCAATTATATATTTGTCTAATCTGTGTACTGCAGATACACCCTGGATGAATTTGGAACAGCAAGGAGGAGTGCCGTGGTCCGTGGTTTTATTGATGCACTAACCAGAGGAGGCCCAGGGGGTACCCCTCGTCCTATTGAAATGCATTCCCATGATCCTTTGAGGTAAAATCCTGTTAGATATTTTGGAATCATTAGCACTGGTTTCTCCACTATTCACAAGCTCTTCCACCTTTACCATCCTTCCCATTAAATCAGTATTTGCCTTTTCAATAAAGCATTTAATAGGTCCTCTAAAGAATGCTCTAAAGAATTCCAAATAGGCAAAAGTATATCGTTTTACACATAATTTGATTACCTCTTGTTTCTCTATAGCTTCTCTAATGTGATTTTAAAGGGACACTCAATCAAAATTAAACTTTCATTCAAATAGAGCTTGCCATTTTAAACAACTTTTTATATTTAAACTTTTTGAGTCATCAGCTCCTACTGAGCATGTGCAACAATAAGTGTGTATGCATTTGTGAATGGCTGATGGCGGTCACATGGTACGTGTATGCATTTGTGATTGGCTGATGGCTGTCACATGGTACAGGGGGAGTGGAAAAGACATGACTATTAAAATTGTCAGAAAAAAAACTACTACTCTTTTGAAGTTCAGACTAAGTGCTATTGCATTGTCTTGTTATCTTGTATTTGCTGATTATGCAAATCTACTGTGTTGACTGGACCTTTAAGAGGTGCTTAAATGTTAATTTTCAGTTGTTTTCTCTAAGTTTTGACTGTCGTATGTACAGTGACAGATAAGATAAGAACGACTTTGTGTATGCAGGGTAATATAAGATTATAAATTCTGCTCTCCCTACAAGCTCAGAGAATTTATTGGATTGTGGTTTCATTGAACAAAACCAGCTATTTCATATACACAAATATGAGGAACAATTTCTATTCTATACTCTGCAGCTGGTAAAACAAGTAATTGGAAACACATTATGGGATACCAATTTTACAGTACATTGTCGCTTTAAACAACTATTATGAATTAAAATATGTGTCTACAAATTATTCCCATGCTGGTCTGATTTAAATACACCATTCTATATAGCATTTATTTAGTGTTTAATGTCCCTTTAAATGTAAATTGTATTTAATTTGAATTGCCTCTAAATCTAACTTATTAGTGTGACATAGCAGTTAGAAGATTTTAAGCAGATAAAGAAAGGGAATCATACTGTATCAGATATAGCAGGAATATCAAGCATTGTGTCATGTATATATGCTGCCAGCTATTTTGCTATATTCTCCTGTTACCTGCTTTATTTTTTTGATCTATTACAAGACAGTAGCAGGTGTTTTTGAGAGTTGAATATTCAGCACAAAGGAATGCACACATGGGTTCTGCCATGCATGAACTACAACCAGGAAGGGAAAATGACAATATTTCATTTAGTGTTTTTTTCTACTTTGTTCCACTAATCTCAGTTTTGTAGATTCTGTAAATTGTTGAATCATATAAAACTATTGCTGGTGTATCTGCTTTCTATATTATTAGGTATGTTGGAGATATGTTAGCCTGGCTGCATCAAGCAACTGCGTCAGAGAAAGAGCACTTGGAATCACTGTTAAAACTTGTTAATATTCAAGGTATGCTCAGAAAACTATGAATAAATATGACAAATACTATGCTGTGTAAGGTTTAAGGCTATGTATACCTATAGAGGAAATCGGCAGTATGTTAAGAAAATGTGTATAGAATAGAATTGGACAATGGAGGAAACATTTTATGCAATAAAAAGGATGAAAGGAATGAGAACTGATGGAGAAAATAAAGATATTAAACCTGTCTGTGACAAACATAAACTGTATTCTTAAAATGGAGAGCTGCTAATAAACCTACATTCTGTAAAGCCCACTCTCACAAAAGCTGTCACCATGGAATGTATTAAAAAAGGAAATTTATGCTTACCTGATAAATTTATTTCTTTTACGATATGACGAGTTCACGGATTTCATCCTTACTTATGGGATATTGCCTCCTGGTCAGCAGGAGGAGGCAAAGAGCTCCACAGCAAAACAGCATATATAGCCCCTCCCTTCCCTCCCCCTCCAGTCATTTGACCGAAGTTAGGAAGAGAAAGAAAAAGCCAAGGAGCAGAGGTGACTGAAGTTTAACAAAAACAATAACAAAAACCTGTCTTTAGAAAAATAACAGGGTGGGCCGTGGACTTGTCATATCGCAAAAGAAATACATTTATCAGGTAAGCATAAATTTCCTTTTCTTTTACAAGATATGACAAGTCCACGGATTTCATCCTTACTTATGGGATACAATACCAAAGCTATAGGACACGGATGAAAGGGAGGGACAAGACAGGAACCTAAACAGAAGGCACCACTGCTTGAAGAACCTTTCTCCCAAAAACAGCCTCAGACGAGGCAAAAGTATCAAATTTGGAAAAAGTGTGAAGAGACGACCAAGTTGCAGCCTTGCAAATCTGTTCAACAGAAGCATCATTTTTAAATGCCCATGAGGAAGCCACAGCCCTAGTAGAATGAGCCGTAATTTGTTCTGGAGGCTGCTTTCCAGCAGTCTCATAAGCAACACGGATAATAATCTTCAGCCAAAAAGAAGGAGAGGTAGCTGTAGCTTTCTGACCCCTACGTTTCCCAGCAAAAACAACAAATAATGAAGATGTTTGACGAAAATCCTTAGTCGCCTGCAAGTAGAACGTCAAAGCACGGACTACGTCCAAATTATGTAACAGACGCTCCTTCTTAGAAGAAGGGTTAGGACACAAGGAAGGAACAACAATTTCCTGATTAATATTCTTGTTAGAAACAACCTTAGGAAGAAAACCAGGTTTGGTACGTAACACCACCTTATCAGAATGGAAAATAAGATAAGGAGAATCACATTGTAATGCCGAAAGCTCAGAAACTCTGCGAACAGAAGAAATAGCAACCAAAAATAAAACTTTCCAAGATAGCAACTTAATATCTATGGAATGCATGGGTTCAAACGGAACCCCTTGAAGAACCTTAAGAACTTGCTGACAACCCTTTCTCCAATCCTTCTTGGAGAAAAGATAAAATCCTGGGAATCCTAACCCTACTCCATTAGTAGCCCTTGGATTCGCACCAATAAAGATATTTACGCCATATTTTATGGTAAATCTTTCTGGTAACAGGCTTACGTGCCTGAATCAAGGTATCAATGACCGAATCAGAGAACCCTCGCTTAGATAAAATCAAGCGTTCAATCTCCAAGCAGTCAGCTGCAGAGAAACTAGATTCGGATGATGGAAGGGTCCCTGAATAAGAAGGTCCCGCCTCAATGGAAGCTTCCATGGTGGCAGAGAGGATATGTCCACCAGATCGGCATACCAAGTCCTGCGAGGCCACGCAGGAGTGATGAGAATCACCAAAACCCTCTCCTGTTTGATCCGAGCACTCACCCGGGGAAGGAGAGCAAACGGTGGAAACACATAAGCTAGGTTGAACGGCCAAGGCATCTATCAGTTCGGCCTGAGGATCCCTGGACCTGGATCCGTATCTCGGGAGCTTGGCGTTCTGACGAGATGCCATGAGATCCAGCTCCGGTCTGCCCCATCTGAGAATCAGAGTGGCAAAGACCTCCGGATGGAGTTCCCATTCCCCCGGATGAAACATCTGTCTGCTCAAAAAATCTGCTTCCTAGTTGTCCACTCCTGGGATGTAGATTGCTGACAGATAACAAGAGTGAGCCTCCGCCCACTGAATTATCTTGAATACTTCTGTCATCTCTAAGGAACTCCTTGTTCCACCCTGATGATTGATATAAGCCACAGTCGTGATGTTGTCCGACTGGAAACAGATGAATTTGGCCGAAGCCAACTGAGGCCAAGCCTGAAGCGCATTGAATATTGCTCTCAATTCCAGAATATTGATTGGAAATAGAGACTCCGACCGAGTCCACACACCCTGAGCCTTCAGGGAATTCCAGACTGCACCCCAACCTATCACCCATGAAGGTCTACGGAAGCACGTCCCTTGGGACAGATGATCCGGCGACAACCACCAAAGAAGAGAGTCTCTTGTCTCCTGATCCAGATCCATCTGAGGAGACAAATTTGCATAATCTCCATTCCACTGCCTGAGCATGCTCAGTTGTAGCGGTCTGAGATGAAAACGAGCAAACGGAATGATGTCCATTGCCGCCACCATCAATCCAATTACCTCCATGCACTGAGCCACTGATGGCCGAGGATTGGACTGAAGGGCTCGGCATGTATTCAGAATCTTTAATTTTCTGACTTCCGTCAAGAAAATCTTCATGGATATAGAATCTATTAGAGTTTCTAAGAAAGGAACCCTTGTCTGTGGAATTAGTGAACTCTTTTCTATTTTCACCTTCCACCCGTGAGTCCTCAGAAAGGACAGAACCATGTCTGTATGAGATTTTGTCAGTTGATAAGACGACGCCTGGATCAGAATATCGTCCAGATAAAGGGCGCCACTGCAATGCCCTGCGGTCTGAGAACCGCCAGTAGAGACCCTAGAACCTTCGTGAAGATCCTGGGTGCTGTGGCCAATCCGAAGGGAAGAGCCACAAACTGAAAATGTTTGTCCAGGAAGGCAAACCTTAGGAACTGGTGATGATCTTTGTGGAGAGGAATATGAAGATATGCATCCTTTAAGTCCACGGTAGTCATATATTGACCCTCCTGGATCAATGGAAGAATTGCCCAAATAGTCTGCATCTTGAAGGATGGAACTCTGAGAAACTTGAGTAAAACCCCATGCCCCATGCCCCTGTTCCTGTATTGGAACAGGAAGAATTACTCCCATAGTAGAGAGGTCTTTTACACAGTGTAAGAACGCCTCTCTTTTTATCTGGTCTACAGACAATCGTGAAAGAAGAAACCTCCCCCTTGGGAGAGAATTTTTGAATTCCAGTTGATACCCTTGGGACACGATTTCCAGTGTCCAAGGATCCTGAACGTCTCTTATCTAAGCCTGGACAAAGAGAGAAAGTCTGCCCCCTACTAGATCCGGTCACGGATAGGGGGCCGCCCCTTCATGCTGTTTTGGGAGCAGTAGCTGGCTTCTTGGGTTGTTTACCCTTGTTCCAAGCCTGGTTGGGTCTCCAGATGGACTTGGCTTGTGCAAAATTCCCTTCCTGCTTAGCGGAAGAAGAAGGGACTCCCTTGAAATTTCGAAAGGAACTAAAATTATTCTGTTTACCCCTTTGTTTAGCTGCTTTATCCTGAGGTAGGAGATGACCCTTACCTCCCGTAATGTCAGAAATGATTTCCTTCAAGTCAGGCGCGAATAGGGTCTTTCCTTTGACAGGAATAGTCAAAAGCTTTGATTTAGGGGACACATCAGCAGACCAAGATTTTAACCATAACGCTCTACGTGCTAAAATGGCAAATCCTGCATTCCTAGCCGCCAGCTTGGCAATCTGAAAGGCGGCATCCGTAATAAAAGAATAAGCCAGCTTAAGGGCCTTAATTCTATCCAGGATTTCCTCTAAAGGAGTCTCAGTCTTAAGAGACTCTTCTAAGGCGTCAAACCAAAAGGCAGCCACAGTTGTAACTGGTACAATACAAGCCGTCGGTTGTAATAGAAAACCCTGATGAATAAATAGCTTTTTTAGAAGACCCTCCAATTTTTTATCCATAGGATCTTTGAAAGCACAACTGTCCTCAATAGGAATAGTTGTACGCCTAGCTAGGGTAGATATAGCTCCCTCCACCTTAGGGACTGTTTGCCAAGAATCCCGAATAGTGTCAGCTATAGGATACATTTTATTAAAGGAGAAGGTGAGAACGGGATACCAGGTCTTTCCCATTCCCGTGTAATAATTTCCAAAATTCTCTTAGGAACCGGAAAAACATCAGAATAAGCAAGAACCTCTAAGTATTTGTCCATATTACACAATTTCTCTGGTGGTACCACAATAGAGTCACAGTCATCCAGAGTCGCTAAAACCTCCCGAAGTAACAGGCGGAGGTGTTCAAGCTTAAATCTGAAGGACATGACGTCCGAGTCTGTCTGAGGTAAAACACTCCCCGAGTCGGAAAGTTCCCCCTCAGACAGAAGTTCCCTACCCCCAAAATCAGATCCCTGGGAGGGTACATCAGAGATAGCCATCAAAGCATCAGAAGTCGCAGGAACCAAAGTGGCTTCTGTCCTGCTATGTTGGCCCTGTAACACCGGCAACTTGGATAAAACTTCTGTAAGGGTAGATGACATAACTGCAGCCATATCCTGCAGAGTAAAAGAAATAGACGCCGTTGAAGAACATGGCGTAGTTTGTGCGGGATGTGACCCTTGGGGAGAAAACTGCGGCATACCCTGAGTCTTATCAGTCTGAGAATCGTCATTTTTGATATATCTTTATTAAATTTCTTAAAGAAAATTTGCTCCGTACATTCTAAAGCCCTATCAATGCATGTGGGGCACAATGTAACAGGGGGTTCCACAATAGCATCCAAACACATAGGACATGTAATGTGTTCAATGTCCTCCATAATAACAGATTTGAAATGCAAGCGTGGTCAAGTCACTGCTAAACTAATCAATTTAGCAAAAAAACAAAACATTTTTTTTTGTGTGAACTGTGTCCTTAATCCTAACGTTTACACAGAGAACCCAAGAATTAAAATAACTTATCCTCAAAATAGGAGCGGCTCAATGTATGCTTTCACACACTTATCGTGGGCCCTGCTTATACCCCAGTCACCTCTCCACAGCTCTGCTGCAGTTCCTACCTGCCTCCGTGACCACCGCTATCCTCCAACAGCATAACTAGGACCGCTTGCAGATAACAATGACAAGCGGACCTAGGAGCTGCACTAGAACACTGCTCTTCATGTACCCGTTAGTGTCAGAGCGCGATTGATGCGTAACAGTGCTATCAGAGCGCGCAAAGATAAGCCCCGCCCATCGTGGGCATAAACAACATCAACCCGGGAAGTTAGGTAATGGCGATCTAATGCCACGTACTAAAAAAGAAATACAGTGAAACACTCCATTATTATATGCCCCCAGCGTCAGCCAAACACTTTAATAAATAAAGCTATGCCCATGCATGTACTCACAGTTGAGCAGTACAACAGCTTCCCAGCGCTTCCGGCCATTGCAAATGATACCGGACTGTCAGGGAAATTTTAAACGTATGTGGGATGTCATCTGCTTCTACTGTTAATGACCTGTTGCCCACTAGTATAGCAAGCCCCCTTTTAGAGCCTATACCCATTGATCCTGTCTGCTTTGGATCCTGGTCAAAATATAATAGGATAGCACAGTCATTTTCTGAGAATAAGCAATAAAGCTCCAGAAATAAAAAAGACTGCACCTACCTCCATGCTGAGGAACAGCATGCAACTCTTCACAGTGTCAAGAGATCCACTCCTTCTCCTGAGGTCCTGTGAAGTCCAGGTCCAGGCAGCACCAATATGGGAGGTGTAGTGAGACTAAAATCTCACAAGTTCCCCTAACTGGTTCTTCCAGAAGCTGCCCGGCCGTAAAATAGTACACTTTGGCACCATTTAAAAATAAAAAAACTCTTGATTGAAGAATCTAAACTAATACCTCACTCCTATCACTAACACAGGCAAAGAGAATGACTGGGGAGGGAGGGAAGGGAGGGTCTATATATGCAGCCCTGCTGACCAGGAGGCGATATCCCATAAGTAAGGATGAAATTTGTGGGCTTGTCATATCTTGTAAAAGAAATCGTCTGAACCTTGAGAATCTGCTTCATAGAACATGAGGGACTTATTGGGAACCAGGTTGGCCAAGAATACTGTGTAGTTCGATATTGGGCGCCCAGTACTGAAAAAGCATATGAATTTGAAGTAAATACAAGTCAAAATACTGTGATTTTACTGTGGTTAAACTAGTCTTAGCTTAATAAGACTGGTGAGAGTCCACAATCCATTACTCATGGGAATTACTCTTCTCTACCACTAGGAGGAGGCATAGATTATCAATCCCCAAGAGCTCTATAAAACCTCCCACCTCACACATACCTTAGTCTTTACTTTGCTTCCATTGGAGGTGGTTAAAGAATGAAGATGTGCATGTGTTTCTTCAGAGAAAAGGTTTTCCAGTCTATCTTGAGTCTCGGTTCCCCTCAGAGTACAGTTCTTGTTAGAGGGATGTATTTGGGGTATGGTTTATGTAGCTTTGTTTTCACCTCATGGGAAATCTTTCTTAAACACTCTGTAATTGTTTGCAGGGACGTGTCTTCTGCCTCCTTTTATGGATCTACAAATATACTCCTATTCCATAGCCTCTGCTGATTTGTTTCAGTACTGGTTTGCTTGTCTGCTACTTGATTGCTAGAAGATGAGTTTCTATTGGTAAATTTTATTTTTTATAAGAAACATATAGACACTCATCTAGCTATATTATGGACAATTTTTAATTTAAAAAGTTTATATATGCTTTTATGTATATGGCCCTGTGACAGATCTTTCACTATTCCCTTGCTTTTGCATGCTTGTTTTTTTGTTTCTTGCGAACGTCGGGTTTACGCTCATCAAGTTAGCGCACATCTCTTAGGAGCAGCATTTTTTTTCACGCGTCGGGTTAGTGCATGCCCCCTTAGTTTTCGCGCAGATAGTGTTGTATCTTCAGATTGTGAAATTTTCTCTTGTGATGATTAATACTTTTTGTTTAAAGTTGAACATATTCATTCTCTTTTTAAAGAGGTCTTAAAGGGACAGTCTACACCAGAATATTTATTGTTTTAAAAGATAGATAATCCATTTATTACCCATTCTCTAGTTATGCCTAACCAACGCAGTTATATTAATTTACTTTTTACCTCTGTGATTATCTTGTATCTAAGCCTCTGCAAACTGCCCCTTATTTCGGTTCTTTTGACAGACTTGCATTTTAGCCAATCAGTGCGGACTCCTAGGAACTTCACATGCGTGAGCACAGTGTTATCTATATGAAACACATGAACTAACTCCCTCTAGTGGTGAAAAACTGTCAAAATGCCCTGAGCTAAGAAGCGGCTCTCAAGGGCTTAGAAATTAGCATATGAACCTCCTAGATTTATCTATCAACTAAGAATACTAAGAGAACAAAGCAAAATTGGTGATAAAAGTAAATTGGAAATTGTTTAAAATAACATGCCCTATCTGAATCATGAAAGTTTATTTTGGACTAGACTGTCCCTTTAATTACTTTAGGGGTAAAAGATCCTAAAACTCTTGTTAATCTCCCTGAGGTTCTCTCTGTGCTTGATGCTGTCTCTGACATTTTGCTAGGGAATGGTCTAAGCAAGGTGTATGTTTTTTTTATCCTTCTGTAAGGTTTTAAAAGATATATCCTTTACCTGCTGCTAATCTAGAGTTAGGGGAAACAGTTTCCATAGTAAATGGAGCCATTTCCACTCTGGCTAAACGTACTACTATTCCTTTGGAAGACAGTACTTCTTTTAAGGATACTTTAAAGCTAGAATCCTTTCATAGAAGGGCCTTTTTACATGCTGGTTAAATTCTCTGGCTAGCTATTTCTTTTTCTGATGTGGCTGCTGCTTCTACTTACTGGTTGTCTAGTCTTTCATAGCGGTTTTCTGATGACCCTGTTAGTGCACATCTATTGGGTTTGCTTCAGAGTGCCGATTCTTTTATTTGTGATACTGTGTTTGATATTATGAATGTTAATGTCAAAAGCATTTCTTTAGCAATTCTTGCCAGGAGGGCCTTGTAGCTTAAATCCTGGAATGCTGATATTGTGTCTAGATCTAGATTATAGTTTCTTTCCTTTTAGAGAAATAAGTTATTTGGGTCTGAGTTAGATTCTATTATTTCTACTATTACTGGAGGTAAAGGATTATTTCTTTCTCAAGACAGGAAGTCTAATGGAAACTCCAAAGCTTCTAAGCATTTTCGTTCCTTTCATCAGAATAAAGAACAGAAAACTGACTCCTCTGTTCAAAAGCAAGGTTCCTCTTTCTCAGCCTGGAGACCCAATGCTAACTGGAACAAGTCTAAACAGGGTAAGACATATTTCCCTTTCTTCTAAAACAGCATGAAGGTGCGGCCCCAAAACTGGAAGTTATGGTAGGGGAACGATTAATCCCTTTTCAGGAGGCTTGGTTTTGGTCTGTCCCAGATCGCTGGATTCGGAATATTTTTTTTTTTCAGGGATATCAGAACAAGGCCTCCCAGGGAAAGTTTTTTTTTCTGCCCAATGTTCCAAGGAATCCTTTAAAATCTCAAGCTTTTCTTCAATCTGTCTCAGATCTGGAAGATATCGGAGTGATTGTTCTATTTCCTTTGCATGGCCAGGGGATGGGATTTAAAAAAAAAAAAAAAGCTTTATTGAAGGTGAAGCAAACAATATAAACAAGGAAGGGAGTGAAGTAGTGTATGGTAGCATAAGAATTTGATATGAGGTTGATAGGAGACCTCTATTTAAGGCATCTCGGATGCAGATGCTCTCGAAATTAGTTAAGTTGCGCGCAAGTTGGGTTTTGTGCGGGTGTCTCATGAGAAAATCTGACATCTGAGTGTAGCGAAACCAATTTTCTAATGCGGGACCCATGTGGGGGATAATCTCTATTTGAGATTTGGGTTTACCGTTACACTTGCTCCCCCGATGGTTAGTGTTGGATAGGTGGTGTTCTAAAAGAACCCACTCTTTGTGTGGCGAATGCTTGCACTAGTTGATGATTCTGGTAAGAAAGGTGGCCAACCTGTACTGTCTACCGTCCTTCGGGCGGTAGAGTGTTGCAGTCGCAATTCAGGGTCGTTAATGTTGCCAGATATATTTCAAAATTAGTTTTTGTAGATTATGTATTAGTGGTAACGGTAAAGGAATGGGGAGGGTCTGGAAAAGATACAATAGTTTAGGAAGAAGTATCAGCATTGATCCTGCCCACCCATGCTAGAGGTTTATTTCTCCAGGAGCGTAGGATAGTTTGTGTCGTTGTGGTTATGGCTTTAAAATTTGCATCTAGTAATGTGAGCTTGTAAGGGGAGATGTATATTCCGAGGTATTTTAATAGATTGTTGCTGTGTGCAGAAATGAACAAGTGATTGTATCGTTTTCAGTACTTCTGCCTAAAGTCCCATGGGAAGAAGTTTTGATTTGGAAATATTGATTCTGAAATTGGAAAAGGAACCGTAGGTTTGTAGAATTTGGAGGAAGGGGGAAATCGAGGAGGCTGGCTGTGTGAGTGTTAAAAAAATGTTGTCCGTATATAGGGAAGTTTTATATTCATATTGATCGAATTTGAAACCCTGTATAACAGTATTATTTTGTATATGGGAGGCCAGGACCTCCATGGCAAGAACAAATAGTATGGGAGAAAGGGGACAGCCCTGTCTTGTACCATTGGAGATCTGAAATGGGTGGGATAGTGTGTCGTTTAATTTGACTTTAGCTAGTGGTTGATTGTATAAATAATTTTTTTTCAGGG